>NC_031978.2:31891130-31983630 GCF_001858045.2 Oreochromis niloticus | reverse complement strand
GTGACGAAACGTTTCTCCCACTGAAAACGTCCAGATGAACAGAATCAACCTTTGGAGATTTACTTACCTGGATGATTGAGCATGCATCAAGACTTGGCTCTCAGTACAATTTAAAGCATCCATCCATGTAAATTGTTGATTTCAATAAAATTCTTGATAATTGCGGGGTGAACAAAGTTCAATAAAAAGTAATATATTTATGCTTTCTCCTCTGACTTCTGACAGAAGGTATCTTCTGTAAATTTCAGAGTTTAATTGCTGTGCAGAGGTAGTTGCTCTGAGGGCTGAGCAGCAGTGTCTAAACTAACCTTGTTAACATCGACTAAGACAACAAGTAGCTCCTGGTTTCTTGTCTCTGAGCAGGAAAGACAAACAAAGAACATCACAACCCTCAGCTGGATACATGTAAATGGAGCAATTCACCATCTATTCTAGCAAATCCTGCCTCTTTTATCTACACTGCCACAGAGAACAAATGAAAGGTTAATATGTTCAAATGGCAGCTTTCACTGCTTTAAAGTCGTCTCCTTTACCTGCAGGACAGAAACCCAGACAAGTCTTACTTTGATCTTCCGAATAAAATACTCACTTTGACAAGACATCTATTACACAGTGGTGTATATCATAGGCCTTCTGCAACAAAGATTCCATACAAATAAATTTGTAATTTAAAATGTAGCCTTTTTAAAAAAAAATCCAGAGTAAAATGAAAACATGCTATGAGAGTATGTTTCCATGCTTAGATATTTGCCTTTTTCCCTACAAAAGTATTTATATTTAGCTCATTAAATGTTATATGGGTAAAATTAGAGAGCCCAAACTACAGAATAACTATATCCTAAAAGGTTCATGCAAATCAAACCCCTACAAGCAGCCTATTTAAATGGCGGCCCAGGAGCAACGTCTGCCTGTGGCCCTGGCAGAAACAGAGTAAACCAAAAAAAAAAAAAAGAAATCCCACAGCATAGTGTAGACGGTGAACACAACACAGCTAGTAGCCTAGCATGCTGATGGTTCTTAAAGATTACAACTTACAAAGGCACCACAATGACAAACAGCGACTTTCTGCACAAACTTTCCCTGCAAAAGTACAGAGTTTACCTGCATCTACAACCAGAGGTCGTGTGCAGCTCAGAGAGCGCGTCCCTTTGTGTTTGCTGGATCTTTGCGAAGAAGAGAAGGCCTTTGACAGATTCAGAAACAGTGAAACACTGCATGCTGGCCGTGGTGGATCCGGTGATAAATGATGCAAATATATATGTGAGTGTGACGTCTGCTATTAAAAGACAGTTCAAATATTCGAAGGGTTGAAATTGTGGCGTCAGACATGTTTGAAATGCTGATAGATGACCTGAAGAAAACTGATGTAAAGTCTGTAGCAGTAGATGAGTCCACAGACACAACTGATAACGCACAGTTGTGAATAGATGCTAGTTTTCTTCATGGCTTACTGCCGTTAGAGGGATGCACAACTGGCGAGATAATCTTTGAGAAAATTTCAGCTTTTTTCGAGGACAGAGGTGTGGATATGAAGCGTGTCTGTACGCTTGTGATGGATGGAGCTCCACCCATGGCAGTAAAGTGAGCAGTTTGGCAGCACCGTGGTTGGTTGTTGCACCTCAAATGATAACACTGCATTGTGCATCAGACGGCGTTGTGCGCAAACGTAAGCACCGAGCTCAAAACGACACCGGGCAGCATGATTGGTTAAGGCGGAGCCTCCAGCACCACTTATTCCGCATGCTGCTTTCAGAAACGTCTGCTGAGCACCGCGACCTGCTATTGCACAATGATGTCAGGTGGCTGTCCAAAGGCAGGGCGCTGGAGCGTTTCTGTGACCTCAGAGAGAAGATCACAGCTTTCCTCTGCAACAGCAGGCAAATAAAGCAGAAACACACTTGAATCGCATACAACAGCTTTATGGCCAGTGTCTGCTTTCTGAGCGACACATTCAAACACCTGAATGACCTCAGTGTGGGACTACAAGGCAGAACTGGATTTCCAAGTCAAGCTGAACCTTTTCGCGACTGACTTGAGCACAGGCCGGTTACTGCATTTTCCAACGCTCTGCAAATGCATCTCATCACGGCACCAGACATGATGATGACTGATTTCATTGCGAGGTTAAAAGAGAACTTTTCTGGTCAATTAGAGGTGATGAGTTTTTCCATAGACCCATTTAGTGTTTCAGCAGAAGGAGACTTATCGGTCAGAGCGAAGGAAGCGGTCCTTCCATTGCGAGGGGAAGTTCATTCTCGAACTTGTAGCCATGGCACAGAATCTTCGCGCTAACAGACCAGTAAAGATTTGGACTGATGTCAGTACACACCAGCGTCTTAACGTTAAGAAAGTAGCCGTCGTCTTCCTCAGTGTGTTTGGGTCAGCGTACACATGTGAATCAAGCTTTTCACTCAATAAAAAGCAGCTCTCATTGCTCACCGACTGACAACACGTTTCACCGTTGCCTTCGGATTGCCCAAAGGTGCTGCTCTTGTTAAAATAAATTTAAAAAAAAAAAAGACATACGAAAAAAAAAAAAAAAACTCCTCCTCCATTTTATTTTGAAAGGGAATTATCAAAATGTTTGGGTTTTTTTTCCAAATATGAAGAAAAAAGTGTCGGCACTGGCACAGACTGTCCTCAGTTACAGCTCATTTCTTGTTTTTATGCACATTTTGGTGTGCAGAGATTTATAATGAATAAAGATTATTTGTTTTTAATACATTTGTGTTGTTTGAAGCTGATCAGGCTCAGATAAATTTCTCTGCTTGGAAATCTGGCCCGACTAACTTTGTAGTTAAACAGCTGTGACCTACGAGATACTCCACATTTTCCAACAGGTTAAAAAAAAAAAAAAAGTGAGATCCATTCCAACCTTTACTGTTGAAAACATTCCCACAACGAGTAGCTGCTATTGGGCCGTCAGACTCTCTTTGAGATTTAAAGCCTCATTAAGTGTCATTTATATTGTGCAAATTCATAAGAACACTCATACTAAAATCATTTGCTGATCCACTTTGAATATACAAAGTAGTAAGTCTAAAAATTAAATGCAAAATAACATAGAAAACCTGAATGGAGCCATGCACACACTAAAGTGAAGGAGCTATGAAAGGGTTATATTTATAACGATCTATATGAAGAAACAGCCAGTTGCAGACATAATGGATAAGTCAGACTGAGGCAGCACCTCCTGTCGCCTAGCTGAACGTCTCTTTGGTCTCCAGCATGTCTGGGAGGGTGTGTGTGAGATGGAGATGTGGGGGTTGAGCAAATCCTTTTCCTTGTCAGTGCACTGCTTGGTAATTTAATCTAATACCACATGTCAGATCGTTTTGTGTATGGTTATAGGGTACAAGTCGCTGCGAGGCAAGTACGCAGCAATTCCCTGCCACATCAAATTAGCAGCCCCGATGGTGACGAAGGTGGAGTGGGCTGAGGACCAGGCTGCATGGCCAATAGCTGCTCAGGTGTTTACGTGGGTACTTATTAGGATTTTTAACTGTGACGCATATTCTGTAGTACGTGTTCTCAGACACAGTCACACAGGCAAGTGGTAGGTGGCTAAATATACTCTCTTTAAGATAAGGGCCTTAAATGAACCTGCTGGGACTTTTTAAAGGGTCACTCTTGACCATATTGTGGTATAATCTTTGTATTCTTCTGCCGTCTGTGCCCGAGCTGTGCTAACGCACAAATTTCCCAATAAAGTCTTATCTTCAATCCTTAAATACACTGAATTCACACATGGTCAGCATTTGAAACAAAGCTGTGTTCAAAGTTACAATAATGTATCAACTGATTCCGTTTCTGATTCAGTTCTGGCTTCTATGCTGAAGGTGGTTCTTTTATGATTGACTAAGGTCATTTTCTGGTCCACTCACCATATCAACCTAAATAAACTGCTGTGTTTGCCTGTTGTTTTGCACATATATGGTGTTGCCAGAGTATTGGGTAGATATTAACAACCCTGCTTTGATTTAATGCAGTTTCTCTGCCACGTTAACTTTTCTGTGGATTTGTCTTATGTGATCGCTGTAAACTTTAGTGATATGCATGTGCTGGGCGCCTCGATATGAATTTTCAAGTTGCCGTTTTTAAATCATAGGAAGCCAGTTTCAAAAGCTTAAAGAACAAAGCCGTTGTTATGGAGACAGGGGAAAACAAAAAGGTGTTTTGCCTAATTTGCACTTGTATGGAGAGAAACAGTGGTTTGGTCGCCCACGCAGTTTCTTTTTGTAGCACAGTCTTTGTCCTGGCATTGAAAAATAATGATCTATCAAGACTGCTACATCATGCTAGTTGAATAAATGACAACAAAATTCAAACCTACTCTGGCTCAGAAAGGATTAAGACACCACTTCCCTCATTATCAAATTGGCATTTCAGTCCTTGCTTTCCTTTAAGCGCTGGTGCTCGGTGCTGCCACTGAACCGCTCTCCTCGCTCTGCTTCAAACGACTGCTCAAATGTCATTTTGCTCCTTGAATCTACGAGGGCCAATCTGACCGACTGGCCACGTAACATTTACTGGTGATTTTTTTGCATTTACACATTTTCTCACCTTCTGTCCACGAGCAAAAAAGGGAACAATCCTCAGTGTTCCTCGCTGCCGGCCTTCTGAAAACAGCTACTTAAAGCTAGCCACAAACACTGAGTGATTTGGGGAGGAAGAGCACAATAAATATATGTAATTTTTATCTGGGTCTGCTGCATAAATGCACCCTACATAATATCATTTTTGGTACGGAGAAGTAGAAACCATAAATATATTTAGTGGTTACCATCGCTCTAAATAACACTTACACAGGAGAGGAAAAACAGACTAGCCTACGTCACAACAGTTGACATGTCATTGTCGATGGAAGGAAAGAATATTCCAATGGATTCATACATCAACCATCCGGCCTGTTTTCAGTTATACCAACATGAAGTGTAGTATAGGTTACACTGCAGGACGTCAAGGCCCGTAATCAAGGGGTCAAATTTAACTGGAAATCAAAATAAATCCAAGTGAACAACTAATGGTCACCAGTTTTTGCACAAACCTGCAGATGTACTTATGCACAGTTACAATCAGCCATTTCCTGATATTTTCCCACTGGCCATGCTGATATGGGCTGTATCGTTTTAAATTAAACACATGCCATTTCTCCTCAGTAAACCAACCACTTAAAGCCAAATCTATGACATTTATGCAATTACATGGCAGGAAGGGAAAATGTCCTAACAGATAAATCCTCCTTTTTTCCTATGCCATCAATTTACAGGCTTCAGATCCAAAAAGAGACCAAACTATTAATTTAGACAACATCTTTATCACATGTCAAACTCTGTATTTGGCGTTTCTGGTGAGAAACATGAATTATCTGTAGTGACGGCTGCCAATTTTAAGAGTCAAAACCCACTAACAGCTCATTTCTTTGCTATTGAAAGACCTCCAGGATCAGAGCAAAATCATTGTAAAGAGTAATATCAACAAATCTGTAATATGGCTGTGGCTCTTTGTGTCATGCACATATTGACTGGTCTATTGAGTTTCTTGCAAGGTAAATGTATCAGTGGAAAAGTGATAAGTAACAAACAGCTTGTGAGACCAATCTCTCATGTCTTTAATCAGCCTTTTGCAACATGCGGCCGTTGTCAAATAGAATTAGAACTGGCCATTTAATTGAGATGGCAAAGTAGAAATGGTTGACGAATGCATCACCTTTTACAACACAGTGTGTGTGACAGATGTGACGGGCTCCCTTAGGTGCCATTTGAATATCTAATGGTTGTGCATTTAGACACGACAAACAATCTGATTCTTCTCCGGCCTTTGTGCATTTTTGAGAAGAGGAAACATATCATTACATTGTCTGGTTTCCAGATTTAAAGACCTGTACAAAGCATCAGAGCGATACACATGAGAGCACATGCAGGATAACCTGACAGTTATTTGGAGACTGTTATACTCAGGATCCACTCTATATGTCCCAGTCTAAGTAGCACTTTACATGTGCATTTGTTGCACATCATTGCCAACGAGCCAAAGGATCAGTTTTAAATTCATTATTACAGCAGCGTAAGAGGACCAACAAGTCCGACAACAGCTGGAACGACCGCACAGATCTGTTCTGGAATTATGTGACAAGAGAGAAGACAAACATACAAACATACACAGACCCACGGACACACGGACAGACACAAAGAGACAAAGACACAAGGACTCAAACAGACACACAGACTCTAAATACTCAGGAAAAAAACTTTAAAATTCTCAGACATCCTTTGAACAACCTCCCTGCTGAGGAAATTAAAACCCACAGAGTAAATATGGACCTGTCTTTATTAGTGAACCACATAATAAATAATATTGTGCCCTCACACTGCCTGAGATACAATCCTAGTAAACAAATGATCTTGATAGATGGATCCAACTTGATAAAGTTTACTGGCACTAAACTCTTCTGCATGAACAGTTTACTTAGAAATGAATGAGTGTTTATGTGTTTAAAGGTCAGTTTAAAAAGCTAAACTACTATTTATCAGTTCTTTGCACTGTCATTACTGCTGGATGTAGCAAAAAGTGCACATACAAAACTATATACAGGGTCCTCATCATATACTCAAGGTAGGTGGTGTGTGTAGGACTTTTACTACTTTTCTGAAGTTTAACGTTTGAATCTTCTTAATCGCCCTTTGAAAAGGTGTTATTGCATTCTTATGTTCTGATATAGACGTATCATTTGTACCCCAAAAACAATGCTGAATAGGAAGTGAAGTATTAGATGAGTCATTGTTGTAGGCTGTGTGCGTGCGCACTGCTCATCAACCAACTGCCTTTCATCAGGTGTCTGCAGCAGATTAAAGACACAAAGACAGCCATAGTGGAACATCAAACAACCACTCTAATGTTGCAGGAGGTGAGAAAGGTGTGTGTGTGTGTGTGTGTGTGCGTGCGTGTGCGCGTGTGCGTGTGTGTGCGTGTGTGTGCGTACACACATGTCATTGCAGTCAGTATTCACACAGTGAGTATTGACTGCAATGTGAGAAGCCTGGAAAACAGACAGTGGAAAAGGATCAGAAATTGTGTCTTGAGGAGTGGGTGACAGCTGCAGACAAGGCTCTCAAATGTTTTCAAGATGTGGGAGCGGTGACCGGCTCCAGCAATGCATTAGTGGGTAAACGAAGCATCTGTGAAGGCAACATGCTGAATGATATACACCGGCTTTGCAGCAATATATGATGGCATACAGATGGTAAGTATTGTTCTTTTCAGTAAGACAATACTGAATATTCTGCATGTATTCCAGCGAGAGTCCCATACTAACCTGACTCGTCTGCAGACTAAACTTTAGCACAATTTGGGAAAAAGAACAACAGAAAGTTTGAGTTTTAAAGCTGTTGCTAAAAAAGGAGGTGTCAGAAGTTTTTAATCATAAACACACGAACCTCTTAATACCACGACGACGCAGTACTCATGTATGTATGGGTGACTGACGCACGCTGTATAAAGCACTATTTAAGAATCAGTCCATTTATAATGAGCCACACTGTCAATAAAAGTTCATGTCTTCAGTGGGCAACACAATCATGAGCTACAGTACTTACATGAGCTGATCATGTTCTTGGTTTGGTTTGCAGAGCAAAGCTCATTGGATCAGGGCTGCCTGCAGATGTTTGGCTCCAGCACCGGTCAGCACTCACAACAGTCGTCTCTAACAGAGCCACTCACTTATGTTTCTGCTTCAGATTTAGGAAGCTTCATGATTTTGGGCCATGCACAGCATCATACACCCATCAATACGCACGCACACAGGTTTCATGCAAAACAAAGCCACCCACCGTGTACAGCAGAATTTTTACACAACAAATGATCACCTGACGTAGGGCTGCACAATTAATCGTTAGAAAATCGCGATCTCAATTCATACTTATGTGCGATCTCATTTCCAAATGACAACGATTTAAAAAAAACAAAACAAAACAAAACAAAAAAAAAACAGATGACGATTGTACCGCATTTTGATCCGGGACATAATCTGCATGAAAACGAGCGCTCACTCTTCCTGCTCAACAAATGACAAGGGCGGAGCCTTATACCACGTGATACCGAAGCCAGCTGGCAGGGAAAAAACAACGGAGAGCGCTCCTCATTGTAATACTACAATGTCATCTCTTATGTCATCTCTGTTTTCCTAACTGTATGTCTAAAATGTGATAAATAAAGTTTATTTTTTTAAAACAACAACAACAACAACAACAACGGAGAGCACGTGAGAGATGACGAAGCTGTAAAGGCCAAGAAAGTGACAGGAGAAAATCTGTCCCGGTCAACCACATCAATAAGGGGAACCTTATACAGCGCTTCCCCATAGCCGTTGAACTCCCGCAGGCACAAAGAAATTACAGAGGCTATCACTTATCACCTGGCTAAAGACATGGCTCCCATCAACACTGTGCAAAACGAGCTATTTAGGAAAATGATCAGCACCCTAGACAAACGCTACACAGTGCTACCTGCTCTATACACGCAGTGTCGAGCAACGGTGGAGACGGAATTACAAGCAGTACAACATTTTGCGGCAACGACAAAATGTGAGACATTTATTGTTTTTATGTTCAGTCTCAACTGTTACGAAGTTGATGTGCAGTTAATAAGTGCAATAAATATTTATACTGGAAAAGAAAATCGTGAGAGAATCGTGATCTCAATTCTAAGCAAAAAAAAAAATTGTGATTCTCATTTTATGCAAAATCGTGCAGCCCTAATCTGACGTGTGTTCATACACACATCGCATGTCCCTTTGGTCAAGCTGTCAGCAAGCATCAGCTGAGGCCCGATGATGGAAAAGCAGGCCAGATGTACAAACATGCCCAACAGACACAATGCCGCCTACTGCCATCCCCCTTCACCTTTAGCACGTATGTGCTTTGCATGCGCATGTGTGTGTTTGTGATACTACACTATACAAGTTATTACATGTAATGAGCTCTATGCCAACATTCCCTGCCGTTAGTTTAAGTGATGAATAACCAATAAGTGGCAGTGTGTAAAACGCGACATTTCACGATAAAGACAACGTAGCAGTTACACTGCCAACCAGCCCATCTGCTCTGAGGGGATCTGAAGGCATTTAAAATGTTTCACAGCATCTTTTTATGAGGAATGGGTTCATGTTGAGAAACCTGTGAATCCTGCCATCCTATTAAATCACTTACAGCAAATATAAAAATAGCCGTCTGCAGCTTATGGCATGAACCTAACCATCAGTGACAGCAGGTTATAAACAGAATAACATCCCCAGCAGCACCACGTACGCACAGCAAGTCTCAGTTTGTACTAAATACTCATTTCATTCACACTCAGGTGTTGATGTGGACACAGAGCTGTTTAACACAAATCATTAAGCAATGAGAAACACCAAGAAGCACCGAGCCAAATGTCAAAGCTATCAGCACCAGTTTATCGTAACGGTGAATAAACCGTATTCTGCAACTGAAAAGGAGACAGAACAAATAGAAATCTAATTAAAACGCAGCACGTCTCTTTCACGTATGGACACTTTCTATTGTGTGTATGGACGAGGAAACGCACAGATATGGCATCATAAGCATGTCAAACAGACTGCAAGGGATCTGTCTGATTAGAGAAGGCCCCCCTATGTGACGGCAGACACACAGTGCAGTGAATCGCAGCAGCTCACACTGGGCAAAATGAGGCATAAAAAGCTTTTAATGCAGGACAGGCAACGGTCATATCTGGCAATCAACAGAGGGAAACGGAGAGAAAGATGGCGGTTTGACCTTTTCCAGATGGTACAGCCTTTAATCCTTACTACAGAGTCCTGCTGGGGACATGCAGACTGGAGAAGTCTGATAAATTAGGCTCAAATGCCACCGTGAATCTGCATTTGTATGTGTTCATTAACAAAAAAGGGACGAGTGCTTTGAAGTGGGTCCACTTGGAGAGGCCTGTGCTCGTGGCTATGCTGGTCGAGTGTGGACCTGTTCATGCATTACTGCAATTCTACACTTTCCACTGAGCAAGGCTAAGGCTGGAGTCACACAGCGTCTTCACTTTGTGCTAAACTTTATAAACAATGACTATGTCATGACAATTACAGTGTCCGTTCCCTCATCCGTCCATCCACGGTTTCCCTTATGCAGGTCGGGGTCACGGTGGGACTGGAACCCATCTCAACCAGTCTGAATGTAGAAAATGACATTTAGGATGTGTGTAGAACATGCAGAGCGTTAGTAAGGAGGAAGTGAGGGCCGTTATGAGGAGGAAGAACAGTAGAAAGGAGTGTCAGAGGTATTTGAAGCTAGTGCAGGACATGCACAGTAAGATGTGTGGTACGAGTGACAGATGGGTTCGAGGTGGGGGTGGGATTACAACAGGGTCTGCTCAGAGCCCCTTATGTTTGCAGTGGTGATTGACAGGCTGACAGAACGAGCCATGCAGGAGTCTCTGTGGACTATGATGTTTGCAGACGACACTGATCTGCAGTGACCTTAGAGAGTGGGTGGAGGAGAGCCAGGAGAGAGGGGGCATGCTTTGGAGAAAAGATGAATGAACGTATGAAACAGAAGACACATGAACTACAGATAGTGAAGGTAAGCAAGTTTAAATACCTCGAGTCAACCATCTAAAGCAGGCAGAGTAGAGCATGGGCTCGCCGGGCATGAATGTGTGACAGGATGCGACGCTAGTGTGAGGTGGAAGCAGATGATCTGCTGTGGCGCCCCCTAAAGGCAGCAGCAGGAAAACATAACATCTGATTGTCCCCTACAAAGCAGCTTTACAGCCTTTTTTATTCCTTTGTTAAGTCTTTGAATCACTGATATTCAGATATCGGCTGGTGGAGGCATTCCTGTTTGCTAGGCCTCGTCTTCACGTATCCAAGCGTACACATTCAACCTGTTGATTGTGTTCGTGGCGCTGACGAGCTTCTGATGTAATCATCTTAGAAATAATGGCATACTGTGTAGTTCATACAGACCATCTAAGACGTGTACAGTCCAGCTTTGGTGAGCAAAAGTCTTTTACTGTTACTTTTAACCATGAAGACACGCCCCTATGACACAGTGTCAACCTTTATTGACAAACACATGTTAAATGTCATGTTAGATTTCATAGAGACAAATTAAAAAAAAGCTAACGCTGAACTTCAGCAGTACAGACCTGATGCTCTGATCACATCGTGTAAATGCTGAATAAAAGAAACACTTGGCGCTGATATTTTAATGCCCCCTGCTGGATGACAATTCAACTCTCCCAAAGTCATTAAACACCACATGAGAAAACAGTACAGGCCAATTACTGTTCACCACAATAGAAATCATCTTTTGAGGCATTGCAAATGTCATCCAGGAGTGTGTGGCAAGTTTACGGGCATCAGGCTTTGCTGGAGCCAGAGCCACAAATTAAGCCTGACATTTCCCTCTAAAAATGCTCATTAGTCACTTCCAAACAAGCCTGATGTGATAACTGTAATATCTCTAAATTGCAGCAATTAGAAAAGGTTTGCCGCGGGGGCCTGAACATTTTCTTTGCCGTGTAAAATGTCAACAATGGGACAATCTCATCAGCCAGCCAAAATCAAAATAAGCCTGCATTACTGTCACTATGACAAGGTGTCCAATAAGCAGCACCTGCAAAATAATGTGTGCATTACATGTCAGTCTAATTGAAAAGTGTCGTTCTGAAACTCAGCTGACGGCCTCCATATCTGGAAACAGACTTTAACACTCAGCAATCACACGGGATTGTTACCAATGCAAATATAATTGTTACTTATGTGACCAAAAACCTGGGTATTATCTTTGAAGGGCCCAACACAGCAACATAGTTCATCAAACAGCCTCCGTACAGCCTGTGGTGACTGTGCTCATGTAGAGCTGTGCAGCAGCGCCCTCTCCTGGTTCAGACGAGGCGCTGTTGAATTTTCTAAAACGCTGATGGAAAGACACCAGAGAGGGCCACATTCCATCCAGAGTAACTTTTGCATTAGAAATGACCTCGATCCATCCTTTCATTGGGAATAACCAGAATCAATCAGAAGTGGGGTTGTGAAGAGGAGGCACAGAGAAGATGATGGATGTAGTGATGTGAGGTGTGCAGAGGATGATAGAGACGGGGTGGGAGGGGCTACCACAAGCTCTCCACGAGTGCTTAGCGCTTCTTAGCTGGTCCTGGTTGGTTCATGGTGAAAGGATATTAATTTCCCTTCCACATTATGGCCCCAGCATTGGAACCGTGAGTAGTTTACATATTCCTCTGTGACCAGTGCTATCAGTGTGTTTTGCAATGATAAGGTTGTGAAGGTGTTGGTTTCACCCATGGTGAAACCAACACCTTCACTCAGTATTAGGTTCATGCCATTTCTCAGTATTACACTACATCCATGTCTACATCGAACATCTATGGTTTGATGTGTGGACTGGGTGGGTTGTTACCGACACCTAGTGACAATTTTATGTCAACTGCATATTTAGAAAGTTGGTCATGTGTTCAGTCCTTATTTTGACCACTGTACATATTATTGATACCACTGTCCTGTATTATAACATCTACATATGATGATACTTCATAGTACATCTGACAGAAATGGAGAATAAAGTTATGAAACGAGCTTCCTTTACCTTTTTGATGGAACTGCGAGCCTTCTCCTTCCACTGGTGGCTGCTCAGCTCCAGGGTGCAATGGACATAGGTTTCTCTGTCATAGGAGCCCAGGATGAACAGTCTGAAGAGCCCCAACAAAACACAGACGAGAACTACATTCAGAGATAGCAATGAAGTCAAATCTATCCGTTGGCCTGAGTGTTTGTAGCTCACCATACTGGAAAAGACAGAGTTTGGGCCCAAATATGTAAAGGAACCACACGACACGACATTTCTGAATGTAGCGTTTACACATGTGTCGCCTTAAATTTACTGAGCTCGCACTCCATTGGACTGTTTGTGGCGAGTCAGCGTTTGGTCAGCACAGGTCAGCTGCAGGACAACGTGGAGGCTCATGTGATGTGCTTTACTGTCACAACCAAACACACAGTCATGACAAATGTGAGAACATTTACTGTAACATACGCGGTATCATCAGCACAGGGACTTTCAATTTTACAGTTAAAAACAAAAGACCTGTTCTTGATGAATATCCTGCAGTCCTGTGAAGAAGTTAACATCTTAATTAAAGTTGAATCAAAATGGTTTCTGAAGCCAAACACAATGCAAAGTAGGACTGGGCGATACATCGAGTTTTTTTTAAAAATATCGATATATATATATCGTATATCGCCATCCAGCTAAAAAATATCGAGATATGAATATTGGGCCATATCGCCCAGCCCTAATGCAAAGCCATCCAATGGGCCAGACTGGCCCCGCTGCAGGGGCTTCTGGGACACCAGTGACAGAACTGGTTTAGATCAGAGATATTAAAAAAACCAGTCTTGTTTCCTAGCAGGTTAAGACCTGCATGTGAGTGGGAATATGGTTGCTTCATGGTTTTATGTTTGACATCCAGTCACTCGTGTGTTTTAGCAAAAGCAGCAAACACATTTCTACTCTACAAGCAGTTCCTCCCAGTCAGGATACTGCACTCCCAGTTTGCCAGTAACCATCTTTGTGAAACGGACAGAGGGAATGGTAAATATAGACACAGAGCGCTTCTCTGCTCTCACAGAGTCCTCAAAGCTCTCTATACAACATGTCACATTCACCGTCTTCTATGCTGTTAAGTGCTCACTAACTATCATTCACACACATTCACATCAGAGGGGGTTAATATGTTGCCCAGTGATATTTGGCAGGCAGACTGGGGGGTGGAACCACCAACCTTTGGATCAGTACCTGCTCTACCCCGGAGGGGTATCACTCTGTGGCTGTAAAGCAACTCTTACATCCTGAGTTTATACAAATCTTTGTGTCTTTAAAGCCTGTAAGAAAACAAAACAGTTGAAGCAGGAAGTACAACTAAGAAAAACACATCACTGCTTCACAGCATGCAGAAAAAAAACTCAATCACATCTTATGTTCTACTGAAGGGTCACCAAGACCCTCTGCAGACCCAGTCTGGACTTAACAGACGCCCTCGCTACTTTTAAGTTTAAAATGTTCCCTTTTTTTTAAATAACGTATATATTTGTGTATGGATCAGGTGACGCTGAATCCTCCATGATGAGTGTTTGTTCACTCACCTTTGACCCTACACTCTTACTCTGAGTTTAACCTTTAGTTATTATGGTGTCTGTGGCTCTCCCATCTCCCCCAGCTGGTCACAGAAGCTAGCAGCCCGTCCCCAAGCCTGGCTCTGTTGGAGCGTTCTTCCTTCCCACTGTCACCAAGTGCTTGCTCAAAGGGATGTTTGATATTTTCTCCACTAATGAAGGCTATCAACCACTAAAGATAACATGCCTGAGCTAAGAGCTGTTGTGATTTAGCACTATATAAATAAAACTGAACTTAGTTCAAAATTTAATTCTCGGGTTTAAAATCTTGTGGTTCTAAAAAGGTCTCCAGTATTTTTTTATTTAATACATTTAATTTTATTTTTTTTAGTGACAACTCTAATCTGGACATTAGCAACACTCCACAGATCTGTTTGGTTTATTTGGTTCAACGTGCTACTGTCTAACAGGATGATGAGCACAAAATGCTCCAATTTTTCAAGAATAATATTTTTGGGGTGTTTCCTGCTTGAAAAACTGCTGACATCATTCACGAGACTCTAAAATGGATCAGTTTTTTGAACCAACTGATAAATGATCTTATTACTCGGTGCAGTTTTCTCCTGCCGTCTTGCACCACACATTTTTGGTTGTGATGCTGGAGAGACGGGGTAAGGTTAACTGCAACATGTTTTGGCTGAGACCTCTGTACATCAAATGAGTTCTCTCGTCTGTGGGGGAATAAATGCCCACCACCCGTGTGAAACGCAGACTGTTACTGCATCTTCTGTCATATCAAAGGGTAAATCAGTGGATGCTTAGCTCCACTGGAGAGCTTTCTTAACCCTTAACTGGTACAGAAAGGGAGAGACACTGCATGTTTAAAATTTGATTTCCTAATAACATCCAGTCATTTGGTGGCCTGTCAAACACAAAGCATGAAAGAAACACACACATACATTGATGACACGAGCTAACAAAGGACAGAGCAGTCAGTCAGAGCCAGCCGAGGCTAACAGCTCAGATATACACATACCAACCTTGGACAGAGGAGGGCGTGTTTGTCTCTGAAAGGAGAGACTCCTCGGGTACTCTGTCCAACATCATGGACGAATGTAGAAGCTAAAGTACACACAGGCAAAATATGACAAGCAGGTGTAGTGCTTCCCTTAAATAACACATTCCCAGTGTGCACACAGTGATGGTGGTTAGGCCAACATAGCATTAAATGTATCGTTTTTATTTGATAGCACAACATTATGTAGCTCTTTGATTACGTGACCTTAGCAAGTAGGGTCACCTGGAAAAAAAGAAAAAAAACTTTCTCTTCCACTTCCACAGGGTCACGGGGTCACACCCTGGATAGGTCGCCAGACTGTCACAGAAACACAACCATTTAATCTACCAGCACTAAGTGCATGTCTTTGTATGGTGGGAGGACGGTGGAGAACCCCCGGGTAGATTATGCAAACTCCACACAGAGGCCCAACAAAGGGTGGAATCAAACCCAGGAGGCAACTGCACCAACCGCTGCACCACTGTGCTGCCATTGTTAAAGAGATAATGCTGTTCAGCACCCGTACACACTCTACTGTGTACTGTGATTACCTACAGTCAGGACTGAGTGCAGGCAGAAAGAGACCAATCACATTTGGGCTGGCACAGTCTTTAGACAGAACTGGGTCCAACGTGACCTCCTAATACAACACCACAGGTGTGAATGAGTCTCTCACAGACAACCATTCACACCTATGGACAATTTGGAGTAACCCCACTGAGTGCATGTCTTTAGACTGTGGGAGGAAGTCCACGCAAACACAGGGAGAACATGAAGCTCCACACCCCGGCCTGGTGGTGGACTCAGACTCCGGCTCCAGCGCTAATCACTGCTCCACCCTGCTGCCCTTTTTAATAATCAAAATCATAAAATCAGCTAAACATTTTAATGCACACTGGTGTTACTAACATGACAAGAATGGCCATGTTGAAAAGATAGCAACATGTATTTGAGTTCTGTTGTGATTCATTTCATGTGTTAGTATTTTAATGTGCTTTTGTCCCGTTTCTCATCCCTATGATGACATAGATCACAAAGTGATTCGGCCTGTGTGAAGTGTTTCAGCTGGGCGTCGAGAGGTTTGACCGATGTATGAAAAGATACATTTTTAGACAGAAGTTGTTTCTTTGTGAGTGTTTATTACACGGCGTGCTGCGGGGAAAAGTCTGTTCTAACATTTGAGTCTGAGGTTTACGTGGAGCACCTGACTGCTCTTTGTTGCTTCTCATCTGTAAACTCTCTGCTTACTCTGTCACCTGATTCTTGTGTGTTTGAGTCTGAGGTGGGGACCGGTTTGTGCCATAATTTGCAAAGTACAGTTTTCTGGTCCGTGTCAGACTTTTCAGACCATGTCCATGCTACAGCCCTGGGATGTGGAGGAAAATAATTATACCACTTAATTTGTAAGTTTCTCACTAAAAAAAAAATTGCACTAGTTTTATTCTGATGGAGAATGATACAATGTCATTCAACAACAAAATATTACATTAGTTATAAAGTGATTTACACATGATTGAGTGAAAGAGCATTTGACCCCCTACAACCCAGCCTGAACTGTAGCTCCCACACAGATTACAGTCAGTTACAGATACTCCTGATCTCAGCTGATCCCTCCACACAAACTAAACAAGCTGTCAAAACATGTTTTTTTCCACCCATGTCTTGGTTCTGATATAATTTTCTTTTTTTATTTGGTTACATTTTATGACCAAAAGGACACTTTTATTCAAAATGTAGCACAAACATTAGGGGTGCAACGATACTCGTATCGATATTGAACCATTCGATACAGTGCTTTCGATTCGGTACGCATATGTATCGAACAATACAACATTTTTAATTTATTTTATCAACTTTTCTTCTGATGATGCTGTCTGTGTTGAGCGCTCAGTGGATCTGCGTTCGACTACTCCGCCTAGGCTGCACTTTCGAGTGCAGATCCACTGAGCGCACAGAAGCTAAGCTCATTGCAACATGGCAAATTGAACCTCCCCCACCCACATTCAGATCTGGCGTTTGGAACTCTTTTGGTCTTCATGTGAAGTATGACCCTGAAGGTCAGCGCGTCATGGACAAAAGTAAAACAGTATGTCGGATGTGCCACGCAATGCTCAATTACATGGGTGGGAACTAGTGCGTTAGTGCAGTTTGCTCGTTAACGTGTTGACTCCGTCCAGCCCCACGCACGGGCCGATCAGCGGTAGCTCGTTAACGGAGATTTGCCGTGTTGCGGTGTTAACGTCATTTCAGATTAACGCTGACAGCACTTGTGGGAACACAACGAATATGACTGCACATTTACGCCGACATCATCCTGGTGCAAAGACAAGTGGAAGCAGACAAAAACAACAAGCACGCATCTAAATGACACGCATCCAAATGACACGCATCCGAATCATTTAGACAGCCGTCAGCATTCTCCTTATGGGGACCTGATATGTTTAATATGCTGCTGAGAATATAACCCAGAAGCGTATAGTATAGCTTTTATTTTGGAAAGAGACATTTCTCTGTAATAAACTCTTTTCCAAAGATGAGGGATTTCTCCATCAGATAGATTTATTTTTTTTATTATTTTGTTGTTTCAGCAACATTAAATTTAAAAACTGTACTTTTGAGTTAAAATATATATTTATAATTTTAATAAATGACAAATTAAAGAAGCATGAACATTTTTTTTTTATCGAAAAAATACCGAACCAAACCATGAATTTTGTGTATCGTTGCACCCCTAGTAAACATGTTGCACCCCTAGTAAACATGGGACCCAGTTATACAACTATAGATCAAAGCTGCTGTGCGACAAGCTCCAAACAGAGATGAAGTGTCTCACCTGCTGCATTCAATGAGGCTGACTTTGAGCCGTCCTTCTACCAGCCGGCTGTCGTGGACGGACAGATCCAAATCACAGGCTGAACCGTGCAGAGGCTGCACTTGGAATGGAAAGAAGGGCTTGTACCTGGAATAAAACCAGCATACGTTCAGTTAGCTGCATCCTCAGAGGACACACATTCCCATCATACTTAAACGCGAACTTTAATGGGTTCCATAAAAGTAGTGCCAAGCATTACCACTCTATCAGTGAACAGAATGCTCATTCAGGTCTTTCATATTGTTATGACAGGAAAGAAAAGAACAAGATTTTAGTATGACACCAGTTATGGTACAGCTTTGGTCTAAGCTGCTCGGTAATACTAGCTAGAAGTCTGTTCAAATCTGACAAATGGAGCAGATGTTCAGCATGTGCACCACCGCAGGCTTCCTATCCTCGACTCGTACTCTAACGCGGACAGTCGGTAGGCAGGCCCGGCCAAGGACTCAGCCCTGCTGTAGCTTACACATATAAATATGTATCAGGGATTTTTGTTTGCTACTGTGTTTTTAAATTGTAACAAAATGTAGAAACACAACATGAGTAAGGATGATGACATCTGGAAAACATTTGGTTGTAAATATCAGCACTTATTTTGGCCTCTCCATTTCCTCTGCAGACACTGTGCACACAAACAAGGCTCTGAAATGAAAGTGTACTGCAGGCTAAGCACGCTGTACAAACACTTAGTTACAATGTGTACAGTCTCTCTGCAGGATGTCAGTAGATCTGCAGATTGCAGTGTGTAATCCCAGCTACGCAGCTGCAGGACAAACAGCTGTAGCCACCGTTCCTCTGTGGTGAGTGTCGGCTCTCAGTGAGCGCCCACATCGATTTGCTGTGGACGAGGCTGTAAAACGTCAGTGAGTCAGTAAGCTCACCTCCCCATGATACTGAGGTGAGTTGTTGAGGATACTTTTAAGCTTTCTGTTGTTAAGCTCTTGCGTTTTTGCTGAGTCTACATATCTGACATGTGAACACCTACAAGTTTGCTTCCATGTTTTAAGTACTACACACCGCCGTTCTCCAGCCACATACGTAAAGCGTGGTTAGGCACAATGTCCGTCTCACTGTGGCAGCTTCCACAAACTGGCGCCCACTACTCTGTTTTTAAGGGAACAACTCCTTTCGGTATGAAATCCTTGGATCCTCTGTCTCCGTCCTGGGTTCCTCCTGGTGCACGACAACGCCCCGCCTCATGTGGCGAGAGTATGAAGGTTTTTATTTCGACGACTAACCCTGTGACACCCCATTGAAGAGCCGTAGGCTGTGGATCTCTTAAGATCTCACTGTTGGGTTTGTAAGGCCATGTTACTCCTAAATTTCTATCTTGTTCAAAGAGAAGATATAAAACAAAGTTCTAAGCTAATCGACCTTAGTGTTCTCCTTTTTTAAAAAGAATCAAATCGAAAATGGAAGTGGAATCGTGAAAATCTTATCAATACCCATCCCTAGTCGCACCAGTATAGCAGCATAGTCTGTCCTCACAGAGATGTCTCAACATTTCACTTCCCAAATCTCCAAACATGCTGAGAAACACAGAGATACAAATTCTGGCTGTTGTGTCACACGTTGACTGTCCCTCCCAGAGGGGCTACAGGGTAGTCCGAGCTACTGCCAGCATGTCCTTGGACTGTAAGCCAGTGTAGCTGTCAGTGGGTTTCTGAGCAGCTCATCTGAACTTAGCGGTGCATAAAGCATGCAGGTGAACTGTAAAAAAAAAAAAAAAAAAAAAATTATTAATAATAATACTAGGCTACACAGTGCCGTCCCGCAACTATTTTTCTATTGTTGCACTACCTGCTCTATACACGCAGTGTCGAGCAACGGTGGAGACGGAATTACAAGCAGTACAACATTTTGCGGCAACCACAAAATGTGAGGCATTTATTGTTTTTATATTTTTTTTTTTTTTTATGTTCAGTTTCAACTGTTACGAAGTTGATGTGCAGTTAATAAGTGCAATAAATATTTATATTGGAAAAGAAAATCGTGAGAGAATCGTGATCTCAATTCTAAGCAAAAAAATCGTGATTCTCATTTTATGCAAAATCGTGCAGCCCTAATAATAATATTAATAATGGATTGGATTTATATAGCGCTTTTCAAGGCACCCAAAGCGCTTTACAATGCCATTATTCATTCACGCTCACATTCATGCACTGGTGGAGGCAGCTACGGTTGTAGCCACAGCTGCCCTGGGGCAGACTGACAGAGGCGAGGCTGCCATATCGCGCCATTTTTCTAATAGAAAAATAACACAATGACAAACATCATGCAGACTCCTTTACTTTATAACTTATCATCCCTTGTTGCAGTAATCAGCAGTCAGTATAAGCAGGCTCACCGCTGCACACAGCCTGCGTGTTCTTGGTCATTCTTCTGACAGTTTATCATCCGTCTGTAACACAGATGTTCCTGCAGCAGCACTCAGCTGCTGTGACACGCACAAAGGAAAAGAAACAGTGTAGAAAGGCTAACAGCTGTTTTTAAACTACAGTACTACTTCAATCTCCAGGAGGTACACCTGTGTTTTACAAACATCATCTGTTACTCTACAGTGACAGCTCAGTCAGTACAAGTGTCCTCTCCTGTGTGCTCCGAATACAAAGCACCAACAGGGAAATGGATCATTCTTCTCCTCATGACAGCCAATGACTGAAGGAGCTGAAGAGGAGCCACAGTTACCAGTTTCTACATGTGTGAGGTGTCCGTGTACTACACGCTGACACAACTGCATGTTGAACACGTCTAATATTCAGACTGTTTCTTGGTGTTAGCCAGACAGAGGCTGTGCACCTAAAGTTTAAGGTTGGGCGATTGGACCAATACATCGACGACAGCACCGTCCTACAGCTGCGAGCAAATGCACCCTCCTCAGAGTGCGCTCAAATGCAGCAGCTTTGCATTTACTCAAACTCATACAGAAAGAACAGCAGCAGCCTGTGTTCAGAAAAAGCAAAAACATTTATTTAAATAAAAACCACAATGGCGGGAGGGAAACAAAGAGAAACCGGCTTCTTTCCCCACTCTGTGTTTACAGGCCGTTCCAGTGTTTGACTGTCACACTCGACCAAACTACAAATATGTTAAAAATCAGAGTATGTCTTCTACCAAACATTAAAAAAAAAAAAATCTCAAACAAAGTTTGTGGGATTTGGTGCATCTCAAATAAATAAATGAATAAATAAATGAAGCTATATTAATACTGAAACAAACAGTAAGGTCAAATATTCCCTCCAAACAAAACCTATAAATTCTAAACATGTAAATCAGTCCATGAAGGATCACGTTGCTCCGCCCATCATAAAGTCTGCGTGAACATATCTCCTGTCGTCTGTGATTAGACTGACGATTGTCATCCAACATCATTAAAGTTGTTTTTTCCCCTAAACCTACGAATGATTATTTTACACGTGACTAAGAGCCCAGATCACGGCACAGCTGTCGTTGTACATGTGGATGTTGATCATGTTACGGTTAAACATCTGGATCTTTAGGCTCACACTGTCGCCGCTGACCAGTGCTTAAAGTATAATCACCACTGGTTTTTATTCCCGTCCCATGAGGGATTTTTCCAGAATAAAAGTCCTTAAAGACAATTTTTCAGTCTTTGCTTGGACATCAGTGACGAAACTGTCCGCTCACAACGTTGAAGAGCACATCTGCTCCGACCTCGGTGAGCTGACCTTTGTCCTCATCTGGAACCAAAACTGAAAACAGTAAACATTGTTTTTAGGTTGTAAATATTTATATGTATTAGAAGGCTACAAACTGTGACAGCGTCAGATTAAATCTGCTTTGGGTGATATAGAGATGAGTGTTCTTAGCACATGTGGCAGCGCCACATTTACACAGACATGAATGAAAACAAACCCTGAAACACACTGATGCTGTAACGACAGCGCGTCTCTTAGCACAGACGTGCCTCACAGTGGACGCTGGTGCTTTACTCACCAGCACAACGCCATGTCGTGCTTTTCATTCAACCTCACAGAAATGAAGGAGACACCAGCTTGTTGCACTATGATTGTGGTTTGGGACATAAGCACTGCTTGTGTGTCAAAGCTATGTTAGCCACACAGCTACACCTGTTCAGTCTGAAAACCTTGAAGTTAGCCACCATTAGCCTGCGAGCTCCTGCCCCTGATTTGTATCAGCTCGCCCCCCCCCCTCCCTCCTGACAGGATCTCGTACTGCAAAGAGACCCAGCTCCTCCAGCTCGGACATTTTTTGTTCTCTGGGGCTCTGGATTAGCTGACAGACCACCTAACCCAGAGCCAGCAGGTGAAGGACTGATCCATGTGCTGGGCTCAGGACTCTTTGGAGAAGCAGCTGTTAGCCTCAAACCACATTTCACTATGATTGCCAATAAAAGTTATAGGAGCCATTCTTATCCACTGCTTAATGCATTAGTGATATAACAGTTTACAGTGAGAGCTGTATGATGGCTGGGCAACAGCTCCAACACCCCCCCCAACTCCCATCTGTGCTACTCGGCAAATCCCGAAGTCCAGTCTTCATTACATCATCTCATCACACTCACTCTGCACGACTGTGGTGATGCAAGCTCACATGCATTAGCTGTGTTTGCTGCAGTACTCTCCTCCGCACTCAGCACAGCATGTCAGCGGCTCAACAAATAGGATTTTAACACCTGTGTAACATGAACATCCCTGATGCCACCACAGCACACCCAGCGCTTCTTAGACTGAGAGCTCTGCAAAGAAACAAGGGGAAGTCGTCCCAGCACCTCCTGATACGTGATGTTCTACTGCGTGGCTGTATGCATACGTTTGTTTGTTCACATAAGCTCAGTTCATTCAGTTTCATGTTATTTATATTTTGCCAAATCACAACAGGCGCTGAAAGCTGCTTCATGTAATGAATGACCCTTATTTAGATCATTGATTAGAGACCATGAAGCCAGAATCTATTTTAGAGTAAAGCAAACAACTCAACAGCTAAATCATTTCATTACTTATGGAAACATTAAACATGAAATATGGAGAAAGTAGTTATGCTAAAATAAAGACTACATTAAAAAACAGACTGTCCACTGTGAAATATTAACTAGTCACCGCCTGCATTTTAAAACAGGCCTGTTCATAAATATTGTAGAGGAAGAAAAGTGACAGTTTCTGATGAAGCTGCTGGAGAAATGCCTCATGGGTATCACTACAAGATCACCATAGCTGCGAAGTAGTCAAACACTACTATGCAACCTTTACACAGTGTTATTAAATGAATGGGACACACACACACACACACACACACACACACACACACACACACACACACGAGTCAAAGAGGAAATCATGCTGCTGTGAGAGTGTCACCGCTACACTCCAGCACATCGCTCAGAGTGGAACAAGCCCCGCCTTCATCAGACATGGTTAATTTTGTCAGTCTGACAGCTGGACTGTAGGAACGCCCAGCAGCAGCAGCTCTGCTACCTACCACGTCTGCTCTGACTTGATAAGAAACCACAGTGAAATTATGAACCACTGACCCGAGTTTCTCTTTCTCAATGACACAGTCGCTCCACTTCCCGTTCTTCTGTTTCTGTCGCTGCTCCACAGAGCCTGCGTGACCGAGCGTGTCCTATTTTGACTCTTATCATGCACCCAACACAAACACCGACATGAAAACTGATTTTTAAAATGCACTGTTAAGTTTACCTGTATAAAGCTTCCATTGTTTTATCAGGTCAAACTGTCCAAGATGATTTTTAATAATGCAGAGCTGTCATTTCTCTCAGGCTAATAAAGCTAATCTGTGGCTCTGTTTTAAATCACAGCCATTCACAGCCAGGCAGGATTGTAGCATCCCCATTCTCATGCTAATGTTAAGACTTAAAATACGGGGAATTATCTTAACAGGATGACGGCTAAGCTGGAACCCTCTGTGGCTCATTACCAAGGCTACGTGAAGTATCCTCTGAAGGTGTACTAGTAAATGCAGTATTGCAGACAATACCTACTGCGACCATCACTGAAACCAACCGATCAACACCACAGCAGCAGTCACTTAGATGCTCAGCTACAAGATGAGCGAAGCCAGGAGCAGTACCCTCCATGGGGAAAGACACTGGAGGCCAAGCAGCCAACTCCCTCGCTGTGCCCGAGAAGTACAGCAAGCTGCCCATACCTGAGGCCAAGCACAGACTCACAGCCTCGGGCTAACAATGCATGTGTCAGAAGGTAAGGCCAAACTATAGATAATAAAACAAGGTTAAAAATGGAAACTGGGGGCAGTTAGGATTTTGGAAATGTCTGTTGTCAAAATGAAAATGAACTGATGTCACAGAAGCGACAGCAGCATCCTTTGTCTGGAGTTTGGTACTAATTTAGACACCAGTCCCAGGTACACATAACTAATTACTATTAAACATTTATGAGGAGGATTAAATCATCCTTACATACAACATGAATCGTTATTAACACTGAAAACAGAAGTTATAGAAGCTCCAAGTGGGAAGAAAGGGATCTGAAATGTGACTCACGTACTGGGAAAAACTTAGAGCGAAGAATTTGGCTCCCAAATGCGAGTAAACATGTAAAACCAATGCAGATGCTTCCATCCAGGAGCAGTGCATGCAACAAAACGATCATTATCATCAGATCAAGATGCAAGTGGCAACCATTCCAGAGGGATAGCAGTTCAGCTCCAGATGGCAGGAGCTTCATTCACACAGAGGATGTCTAAGTGTGTGATGTAGAGCTGGCTGTGTGGACATTTACAGTCAGTGACTATGATTAGAAGAAGAATCTCCTGCTCTGTAATGATATAACATCTGCTTCTCAAACTGAAGCTGAAATATGGGCCGGTGCTCAAAGGGAACCAGTTCAGAACTGGCTAAACACTGGTAGTGGTAGTCTCATGTTTCCATAGTAACGATGGCTAGGCTAACATCCACGTTCAGATCCATCTAAAACACGAGTGGGGAGCTCCAGGCCTCGAGGCCCGGTGTCCTGCAGGTTTTAGATGATGATCCAACACAGCTGCTTTAAATGGCTAAATGACCTCCTCAGCATGTCACCTGGTAATGAACTCATCATGTGATTCAGGTGTGTGGACCCAGGAAGCTGCAAGACAGCGGCCCTTAAGCCTGGAGCCCCCCACCCCTGATCTAAACTCTGGGGTCGGAAACTCAGGTTAACAGTGCACATGATGTTCTTGCATTAGTACTACTGCTAATACAGTAACGCAACACAAGTGTCCCGAGATGATCGACTTTGAGTCCTATATTAATGAAATTTGAAGCAAAATGCACGTGATAGCAGAAGAGCAGCGTTAGCTCAGCTCAGCGAGTGTCAGTGCAATCTCTCAATAAAAAAATATCAATGAAAGTGAAGCAATGCTAAAAGTACAGACACTGTCCTGCAGCGACCTCCATATCCTCAAAAGATGATGACGTCACTTTGTTACTGTGACACACAGTCTGAAAGTTTTTCTAGAAAGCAGCACATGGTTTTAAAAAAAAAAAAAAAAAATCTACGACAAAAAAAAACTTCATTTAGGGCTCCAATCACAGCCTGATCAGCTGTCAACAAAACACCAGCAGCATCTCGATAATGACAGAAAGCAGTACTGACACATCTGCCTGCAATCTCCAGGAAACACTTTCAGTTTCTTAACATCCTGTCATTAATGCAAACAGTGACAACAGGGAAAAGCAACGTGTGAAGGAAGAGCATGAGTGGACTTTGCATATCAACACAATAGAGAAACATTTAATGTAATCTAGTTGTCATCAGCATGCCTGATGTTATCGAACCTGCCTCTGTTCTACACGGTGAAACTGAGAGCTGAGGAGAGACACGCACCAAGTACAAGTGTTGAAGAGTAAAATATTTTAGTACATTTACTTTTTTATCAGTTTCTTGAGGTCGAGCAAGTCATAAATATTAGGTCTCTGAGGTCAGCTGATTGGCAGCACCTAGGTCCAGATGCCGTTTTTTAAGGTCGTCTTTCCCAAGTTGTGGAACTCGCTTCCACTGGACTGGACACTGGAAGCTTAGGACCCACCTGTGCAGGCTTGCTTTGATTGAGTCTGATTTTCCATCTACCTTTGGATTGTAAAGCACTTTGTGACATTTGTTCTTGAAGAGTGCAATACAGAAGAAAGAAAAAGGGAACAGTGGAAATTCCTCTCTTGAACAGAGCTGAAAGCTTCTCACTGCTTAAAAGAAGAACTGGAAAGAAAGTAACATTCAAAGCATGAGCAGAGCTCAGAAAATAAAGAATACTACGAGTTTAATACTCTCCAAGAGTCTGAAAGGTCTTCTGCCAGCAATAACATTCTTAATTTTTAAGCTAGTGGACGTAAAGACATGAGCCGACAGCCACAGACGGATTACTAGACAGGGGGGTCGTTGCCCAGGTGTGTAACCCACAGCACCGTATACCAAGCATCCACTCTGAGCGCCTTAATGTGCACGTTTACTGTCATTTTGTCAGTTTCCTGATTACTTTTTATCTTTCAAGTCATAATATTGTGTCTCGTTGGGTTCATTTGTGTGTTTTGTGAGCACTTTCTATTACTGAGAGTCTTTGTGCAGTCCTTTCTGTTTTTGGTCTTTTACACCTGTTTGTTGTTGTCTGGAGTCTAGTTGTGGGGGTCTGGGGTCTGGGGGCTCTTCAGGGTCATTTTATTTCTTAGTTTGGTCGTCCTTCTTTAACATTTCATGGCTAACATTCTTAGCACGCTTTATTCTGCTGGTTCTGGGCCGGTTGTTGGGGATCACTGCGTTCTGGACCTTACCTGATTTTGTAGTTGGGTAACGTGTGCTTCTTCTTGATGACCCGCTTCAGCTGGTTGACTATGATGGAGGTGAGCTGAGGCAGTGGCCTTCCTTCAAACTGGGACTTCACCTCAAAATCCACCAGCGGATCCTCGAGGAAGGAGAAGGACCAGTGGGAGAAGGGCACGCGCGTGAACTGCAGCCTTAGCCTGCCCACCACGCGCCTCATCTTAACGAACAGGTAAGCAGACTTTCCGAACACCAGCTCGACGTCGATGGCGAGGTGGAAGCCGCCATTGTACTCGATGTCCACCTCGAAGTTGAGCTCTTCGGGCATCCCGTCCTCGTTCACATGCACCGGCTTCATCAGTTTGGCGGTTTTAAAAACCGGCAGCGAATTCCCCAGAGAGAAATCTTTCAGACTGAGTCCCTCCAGGAGCCGACCAGCTGTCTTGGTCTGCAGCAGCTCCTCAAACTCCACCTTAATCTTTTTGGTGAGCCAGTGTCTGACGACGGGAGTGTCTCTGAGCTCCCGGAATAGGAACAGAAAGATAGCGTTTAGGAAATGGCACGTTTCGGCTTTTCCTGCATCGATGGGCTCGCTTTGGGAAGGCGGTGGCGGCTGTTGTTTCGGGCCGCCGCCGGTGACGGCTGCTTCCTGCTGCCGTGTAGAGGCGGCCTCTGGCTGCTTAGATGCGGTACATGTCGTGCTGTCCTGCTGCTGGCCTGCTTCGGCATGATGGCTATTAAAGTAATCCTTCAGCGCGTTACCGGGCACTACTTTGACATACTGCACTGTCCTGCCTACGGGCTCAGGGCTCCTCCGGTATATCAGCAGGAACTGCACTATCAGAGTAACGACTGCTCCGAAAGCCGCGGAAACGAGTATTAAGTAAATCATGTCGAGCACGCGCCCTGATATCGACTCAAAGTGTTTTGATAACACGAAGAGAGTTCTACCTGGGCGCTCTCAAAGCTGCCATATCATCGGCTTCTTTCCGGAGCTCCTCTTAGCTTCTCACCTGATTGGACGAATGGGTTACGTGACTGTGCGTGATGACGAAAGCAGGTTTTGATGCGTTCAAGCGGACTGCGAAACCTGTTGACTGGAGTCACCGGGGTCCGCGGCCCTCTTTGTAAACGCGGGTTTCCTTTGGACATATGGCTGCCATGTTACCGAAAACCAGCGCTTCTTCTAAATATTCATGTTTATTCTTCATGTTTTTAGTGTTACATGCAAATGTATTCAGTGCGAATAGAATAGAAGAGAATGCCTTTATTGTCACCATACAGATGTACAAATGCATCTCCAACTCAGATGTGGGAGAAGAAAGGGGGGTGAGGTGCACAGTTTCTGCAGCACTGTATACATATGATGAACAGTATTATTATTTTTTTTAAAAAGAAAAATATACATGTAGAATGTACAAATATAGAAATCCGGGAAAAAATAAACAGTTATGTTATTTCCTCTTTGTGTGAAAAAACAAAAAGCACAAACTAAAAACCGTGAACTTAACGAAAACCGAATAAAAGGGGAAGACTGTCTGGCATGTTGTTTCCTGAACAATCCAGCAGGGGACACTGGTGTCTTTCTCACTGTTTTGCACTTTTTATTTTTTTTTTTTTTTTTTTTTTTCAAATGAACCATTCAAGACAACACATGAAGACAGGTATGATGAAAAGAAGATGAGGCATTGCACATCGTTTGTCTAACACTATGACACAGGTGGAGCAAGGTGGTGGCAGCATCAAGCTGTGGGGTCGGCAGTAACCACAGAGGGAATGACAGATCCACTGGATCCAGCCAAACAAAGAGAAATCTTTGATTTATCAGTGTATCCCACAGTCCAGATGGAGTATGGAAGTCACAGGATATAATTTAGTTTTAGGACCAAAACGCTGAAATGTGGAAAAAACACCGACCCCCTCAGATTCAGCTCATTTCTGTTCAATAACTGTATATTTAACAAAGTCATGTAAAATTTGCTACCGTACCATCGCCTGTCAGAGGTACCTGAACAAATGAATTACAAATCAGTGTGTAAAAATTTGGCATTTTTAATATGCATATTTTTTCTGGTGCAGCCCTTTTTGAGCCCTTACATCTTTTTAAGTCCTCAAGTAAATAATATGGAATTTCCAGCGCTTAAAAATACAGTCAGATGAACCCATATTTATATTTAGGACATTGAAACCATATCAAATATTTAAACTACGAGGATGTGCTATTTTAATTTTTTTTTTTTAAAGATAATCATTTGTATTTCACTAACATGTTTAAAAAACAGTTTGGTTGTGGTTCTGTTGGCTTCATCAGGTGGAGGCCTCTAGCTTGGTTTGACAGCCTAGTGTGAAGCATTAGGAATAGAAATCAGCCCCTCCAGGACTAAGGCCATGGTTCCCAGGCAGAAGAGGGTGAAGTGTAGTGTGCGCTGATATAACTTATTCTTTGCCTAATAGAATTTTAACCTGCATTTGAAAGAGAGAGAGAGAAGGAAGCTCCTACCAATTAGTAGATTTGGGTAGATAGAAGAAGTTGCAAATATCGAGAAATCCTACCGGTGGCTGGACAGAGCTGGACTGAAAGACAGCACAGAGGCACTAATCATGGGAACACAGGAACAAGCTCTAAGGACAAGATCCCGAGAGCCTGTAACACCAGGCACGTTTGACTTTGAGTGCGTTTCAAAGCCTGTACTTTTCCACTTGTTCTTGCTTGTGCGCCTCGTGGAGCTGACGCAGCATTGTAAAACAGAATGATGTGAAAGCCCGACTAATTATAATGAAACCAGTTTCTTCAGTTTATTGCTGCTAAAGGTGCCTCTACAAGACTGATGATGATTTTTCTATTACAAGCAAAAGCAATACAAAGGGACAGAATGGGACACCTAATGTGCTGATTACCCCTTTAGTTTTTTTCCTCTTACGTGAAAAGTACTGCGTCAAACAAAGTTGGTCCGCTAGCGTCCAAACATAAAGAGGCTGAAGGTGGCGTGAAGAAGCGCTTTGAACATATCTGGAGAGAAGTTTGGTCGTCTCTGTAAGTGCGCCTGTGTTTGTTTCGTTTTTCAAAGGGCTTTGATTCTATTTTAGATATAAACAACATGGCTGGTTAATATTTCATCATATATTTCTAGCAAGAACGTATTCTTCTGTCGTCATAGATGAGCCGCCTTCAGCTGGAAATTACGGGTGGGCCTTGAAGGCAGCATTAATCCTCGCACCTTTTCATCACAGAGGTGATTCATTTGTTTGAGTCGCCGCCGCTGGGGTGGCATTGGAGCTTTCTCTGAGCTCGGGGCAGAGGATAACTGCGTGTTTTTACTGCGTGGAGACAGTTTCTGTCCGCTCCTTTTACATTTCCCTGCATGGGAGACATCCCAGCTTCAAAAATGAGCAGTTTGAACGCGTACAAAGAACCATTTGGTGAGTAAAATATCCATTTCACTGCTGTCCATGTCAGAGCACCGTTGTTTCATTCATAACTGTTCTCAACAAGTGTCGTGAAAAGCTTCTTAAGATTTGTCACTATTGTTTATTTTTTATTAAAACGGAATAAAACGACACACGTTGCCACATAAAATAATGTATTTGATCAGATTTCATCTTCATAGATGCATCTAAAGTGTTTTGAACTTGATTCAATTCAATGTAGCGTCGTTTACTGGATGGAAAGGAAGAGCAGCATCGGTTTGTTGGTTAACCACACAACCAAGAAAGTTTCCACAATTAAAAAAATTTCCTTATTCGACTAAGCGGAAAACCCGCTGGCCTCTGCGCTGTCGTTTTATTTGCTGTCCAGTGAAGGTGTGGCGTGACGTGTGACCTTCACGCATTCAGTGCGATGCTGAGCGGAAAAGAGTAGGCCACCACCAGTTCCACAGAACAAAGTCTAGTGGGCTAAGACAGATTAGAAAGAGGATCCGTTTGTGGTTTGTATTTCCGTGTTAGTGTCTCGGCTTATTTTGTGTTCTCTGGTAATCTCTTAAAGACTGCTTGTGCCTTTTGTGTAACTGATGGCTTTATTGATTACTGATACATAGCGTGCTTCCCAGCACATTAATAAGAACATGATCTGGGTGGCGGGTTTTAATCCTCCTATAGTTTTTAATAACCATTTATTCAGGTTTTGCTGTTTTGTTTTTATATCTATTTACACATTGCTTGATAGTCATATGTGTCTTAGTAAAGTGTTGGGCCACAGCCATCTGCCAAAAACTCTCCAGTGCTTTCCTGCATTGATTCTCCAGGTCTCTACTGGGAGGATGGAATACCATTGTTTCAAATGATATGATGATGTGGTGGACAGCGCTGTCAGCTGGGTAGTGACTGAAGGCCACTGCTAACCTATTTGCTATATTATTTTTTTAGTTTCTATTACTTTAATTTAATGTCTGTGAAGGTTCTCAGTCATCCAGGTCATCGTCGTCAAAGGAGCTTGCAAAGAAAAGTGTCTGTACTTCTTTAAGTTGCTTGAAGATGTTTCACCTCTCTTTCTTTGCAAGCTCCTTTGACTTTCATTTAATCTACTGTTGAGACCAGCTGAGGTCATGCTGGACAGCATTTGTGATTCCATCAGATACACAGTAGCATCCTCGAACTGATTCTCTGCTGTGCTTCATTAAAAGTAAAGCAGTTTGTGCACCTCTGAAGGAAGCTGCATCACGCTGGATAGAGGAGACTAAGCTGGACATGAGTCAGGCACACATTTGCTTTTGAATGTCTTGTTTGGAATATGAAGTTATGCACACTACTATAAAATATAAAAATAAGGCTGAGCCTTGAGAATATCCCAAATACAGGTCTAAGATTGCAGGGTGTGCAGTTCCACTAACCTTCCCAGCAGCGTTATGGAACTCATATGGTCTTTGGAGTCTCTAATCCTGGGGTCTGATGCACTCCAATATTACTTTTGACTGAGGTCGGTCAACACTGCTCAGGGATAGCTCAGTAGGTACAGTGGTCGCCCCATGATCGGAAGGTTGGGGGTTCGAATCCACTGAACGGCTACCCTCAGGTACCTCTGAGCAAGGTCCCTACACACTGCTCCCCGGGCCCTGGATTGATGACTGCCCACTGAGTGAATGGGTTAAATGCAGAGGACTAATCCCTGTGGGGATTAATAAAGTATACACTATTAGAATCTGCAGCAGGTTCATGTCCTGGAGTTGGAGTTATCATTGGAGTTATAGAAAATATTAAATAAATCATGTAAAGAGTTTAGATGAAATCTGAAAGTTTCAGAATGGTTTTGGTAGAAGAGTCCGTGTTTTTAGTATGTGATGTGGCCCGTGACCTAAAACGAGTTTAACATGAGCAAAATGAAATCAGAATAGAAATGACTGGAAAATGCGAAACTAATCTGAACAGCCAGTCACACCTGCTAACATTAGGCCGGAGACCTTAAAATGACCTTAGCCTACGTTCTCACATCATAGGAGAGTTTAACTTTAGAGACCGTTTCACTAACACTGGCAGAAAAGACGTCCTCAGTCATTGTGCAGAAGTGAGCTTCACTGACTCATTGAGTCTCATCAAAGTTTTACACCCTCGTCCAGAGTAAGTAGACGTGGACGCCCAGCGTATTAATAGCTGAGGCACACGGTGGGCTGACAGTCTGCAGTCACTACAGCTACATGGCGTCCAGAGTTTGAGGGGGAACGGGTGTAGAAACATGTTGTGTTTGACCTGCAATAAAAGGTGTAGTTTTAGTCATAAAACTAAATAATCTAAAATATTAGTATGCAACTGATCACGTAACAAGCTAATGAAACCCCATAAACATCACAGAGGAGGAGCTCCATGGACGCTAAGGCCCTGGTGGCAATAAAGACGTCGTCAGCTGTTTGACTAAAGCGATCATAAAGAAGTCTGTGAAGCGTGCAGAGGGAAGGAGAGAAAGGTCTTTCGATGAATCCTGTTAAATGGCACCAAAATGAATATTTAGCTCTAAATTACAGCGATATGTTATTTGACACTTGAATGGGTTTCTTCTGTGAACAAACCACACTGCAGACCAGATGAAGCCGATCTTCTTGTGGACATTTTCATCACAGACATTTGCCTCTCTGCTGTCTCACCTCAGACACCAACAGTAACTCGTGGCGTACGTCTGCAGGCGCAGCGTTCAGGCTCTGCTGTGTGAGGTCCTTTAGGTTCAAGTGAAAACTACTTTGTTTTTCCTGCCTCTCAATACCCAAACCACTTTCACACACATCCTGTGTTTGACACGGGATAATGAACATGTGTTTAATTGGACTGTGGGTTAATGTCTGTTTGTCTACAATCCTATATGATCCAAGTATACACTGTAGGTCCCTTCACCATGACTAAACTGTAATTTGGAGCAGAGGCTGACTAACTCTGTAAGCTAAACCGGGATGTGGAGCTTCAGTTCACTCAAAAGTGGTCACGATGTTGGAATAGGACATGGGTCAGGTTCAATGCTAAAAATTTGTATTTAAAAGGAAAAAAAAATCCATGGACACAGCCTGAAAAGGATAATGCAAACACTAAACATGTGAGTCATTTTAGTGCACAAGTTGTGTTCTTCCCCTTCAACACCAATGCAGAGAAAAACCACAGCTGCAAGCAATGTCTGATAATACGCAGTGACGCACTCACACTGTTGATACCTGTGGGTTTGCAGATGTGTCAGCAGTACCAGGGATATAACGTCTGTTGATTTTAGATTGTGATCAGATTCTGTATTTAGAATTATCAAACATCAGATCTTAAACTTGTTGCTCGCACTCTTGGTCTAAAGAAGAAACTGCTCCGTCTCTCGCTCTGAGTTCCTGTTTAAACCTCCACCGTTGGCCTTTGTTTTGGTAAAACTGGTCATCTGGTATTTTTGAAATTCTACATAATTAATCTTGTATTCCTATTTTCTATTCACATTACATTTACTCACATCGATTCATCAACTGGAGCGAGGTAACATGGTGCTAATTGTTAGCTTGTTATTTTATGAGGTAACTACCCGTTGAGCTACCGTCACTAGCACAGGATTGCAAACTGTCCACGTGTCTCATGCTTTACTGTCCTTCTCAAGTGATCCAAGGAAAATAAAATCTTACCTCAGTAAGGCAAAGACTCAAATCCTTTTCAGATTTGATGATTGTGAAAATTAATACTTGATTAGAAGGAAAAAAGCAAATTTACTGTTTGTCAAAATAATTGTTATACACGGTGCTTGTGGGGTTTAACAAAGCACTGGTCATCTGCAATACTGCATCTGTTTTTTATTTCTTTTTCAAATGAGAGAAGCTATATAAACCTATAAATTTAACCAACTATAAGAGGACAGACATCAGCTGAATAACTGAAGATAAAAATGTTGTAACACTTTTTTAATGGATCCATAATGTAGGTGACACTCATAGGGATCATTTTCTGTGACATTCATATGATCTACGAAACATCCCTTTCTAGACTGGTCAGATGCCTCCTACACTCTTTCATGTGAACACACAGGGGAAACCCTGGGTTACCTGTGCACGTTAGACCAGCTTTGTGTGACCAAGTATCCCAGTAGTCAAGGTTAGGGTAAGTGAATCCAGATCACAGAAAGACACCGTAGATATACTAATGTCACTCTGTAGCACAGCTCCCTGAAAATCTGTGCACTGCAAACAATGAGAGAAAAAAAAAAGTACACACAAAGTAAACTCTATGCAAATTTTAGACACCACCAGTCTTTGCTGTCTACGTCCTGACGCCTACTCTGTACTAGAGCAGTATGAAACTTGTCATCTCACTTTCAGAAAAGAAAGTGAAAAGACTGGAGTATTCAGCCCTTTTCTAAATGTTTTATGTCCTATTTAATATATGCTTTAAAGGAGGGGTATAAACACTAAGCCACCAGCTGAACTGTCTACAGTTCAGGAATATACACACTGAATGACAGAGACACACGTACCACCCAGGGCCAGGTATGTTAGGCCGAGTTTTTACAAGGTGTGTGTATTTAGCTGCTTTCAGTCTAGACATGGCTGTGGCTTGGGTCAGGTATTGGCATGCCGTTCACTTCCATTCATGTGTAGAAAGAAGCACATGACAGAGCAAAGGCCGCTGAGAAACTGCTTTATCCTTTCACAGCACACATGGGTGGTCAAAAAGGAAAAAAGCTAGGTTCACCTGTGTGGAATTATGACCCTTAGCAATGTATTATGATGTGGTTTATATTTCATCTCTTGAACTTTATCCCGAGCATGCAGATACATGCCCTGCATTCCCAGAGAGGGAGAAACAATGCTCCACTGATCTGGGGTTCAACTTACACTTGATAGCTGGGTGACTGGTCCTGCTCTATACTTAACGCTCTATACGACTCGGAGGTGCAAAGCGATGTTATATAGTGATAGTTTTGTCTTTTTCAGCCATGAATCACTTAATTTACAGACTCTGTGCTTCCAGGCAGCCATTACTATATATTCATATTCGTGTGCTTCTGTTTATGGAAGAGCCGAGGGATTCGTCAGATTGTATTTCAAAGTAAAACTTTGGTATCCAACAAATGCTTAAACAAGATTAAACAAGATAGTCAAGGACATTTTTATTATTGTTCCACGTTATTTTTGTCTCGTGTGGTAAATCCGGTGCGTTGCTTTTGACCTTTCCAAAAGTCCGCTCTCACATAGTACCCGGCTGTGGCACTGTTAACTTCTCTTAAAGACATAATGATTGAAAGAGATCCTAAGGTCAAACAGATTTGTGTGGACCAATGAGAAGTTTAGTGTTTCCCTTAGCAACACGTTCTCTCCAGACTCGCACTCTGAACCCCTTCCCATCACGTTTGAACCTGTACTGCCTCAGCATCAATTCCTATCGCACTCGGACACCCTTTCTTGCAACTACTACATATACAGAAGATCCATCAAATCCATGAATGAGTGCCACTACATCATTCAGCAATCCACAACACTGCTGATTATAGAAGGCAGGAACAGCCTCTCTCTTCCTCTCCACAGGTCCGTCGGTTGATCCCCTCCTTGTCCCTCTCCAGGTCATCTTCTGATTTCAGGTCACTGTTGTTGTTTTGGTTGCACCAGCAGCATTGAATGACAGTGCTAATAAGCAAAGCCTTTCTAGAAGCAGCACATCCAGAGGAAGCGATTAGGAATATGTAACAGAATGAGACGTGAGTTGTAGAAGCCATTTTTGGGTTGGTACCTTATGTGTGCCGCTAGACGTCACCTTTTGAGTTTTTGGGTATGGTGTGTTTATGTGAAGGTATTTAAGGTGGACACACGTAATTAGCACCAAGTGTTGTTGTTCAGCAGGAAGCAAACAGTTTGTGAGCGCTGCGCTGTTATGATAAATGGTGGTGGAATAAAGATTCAAAAGTACGGCTGGAGTTATTGGACTGCAAGTTTAATAAGTTCATTCATACCAGTGACATCACGTCACCCCCACCAGCCAACACCTGAGCGGTTTCAAGCGCAGGCTTAACCTCTACATGAGTAATTAAGTTAAATATCTGGTGCGTGTTCAGTTTAAGGAAACATTTCAAGATGGATGAATGATTTACAAACACTGAATGTGATGTTTAAAGCCAAGGCTAGAGCCAGCATGTCCATTGTGTGTGTGTTTGTGTGGAGTCTTTATTGTGATTAGTGTTTATTCATGTATGTAGGAGGTCTTTATTACAGACAGTCATTGTTCACACTGATCGAACCTTTCGTACCCGTCAGTGGCAACTGGAACAGCCAGCAGTTCAGTTCTGATTGACACTAAATGACCTCATTTGCTCCTCGTTGAGTTTGTTCTGAACTGAATGCTGCAGGTTGGATTAGCCATATATAGAAAACTGTACGTGCTGTATACATGTGCTAGAGCATTGTAATAGTGGCACAGTCCCTGAGCTTGGAGGGAAAAGTGGACAGATGTCATAGGCACTATGAATTTTGTGAGTTACACCTCAGGTGGGTCGCATGTCTAAATTTAATACAAAAATGGCAACGTTGATTGTTTTACATCAAAACAAAAGAACTCTTTATCTTTTCAGTCTCTGAATCCTTAAAGAAATCTGGAAAAACAATGAAAAGACTCAAAAATAATAAAACCAGCAAAGCAACGGCCATGGATGTGACATGAACTCCAGTTAGTGACCCCGGGGAGAAAGCTGTAGTGTTAGGAGTATTTTTCTGCAGCCATATACATAGTTCAGGGAGTCATCGGCAAGTCCCATGACTGAATCGTTTTCATTTAGCTATGAAAATGCATATTAGCACGTCCAGGCAGAAACCTTCTGTCATTTTTTACTGTAATCAGGTGACATCAGAAATTCTGAGATTAAGCAAACGTTGCCCTGTTTGATTTTTACAACCACAATTTTTCCATAACGAGAAATCCACAGTCACTGCAACAACTGAGTTGTATACGTAATAAGTAATTCAATTCATTTCAATTTTATTTATACAGCACCAAATCACAACAACAGTTGGCACTTTATATTGTAAGGTCGACCCTACAATAATACATACAGAGAAAAACCCAACAATCATATGACCCCCTATGAGCAAGCACTTTGGCGACAGTGGGAAGGAAAAACTCCCTTTTAACAGGAAGAAACCTCCGGCAGAACCAGGCTCAGGGAGGGGCGGGGCCATCTGCTGCGACCGGTTGGGGAGAGAGAAGGAAGACAGGATAAAGTATGTATAATCGTGAGAAATTAAAGAGTGATATCCAGGAAGTGCAGCGTCATACACTGAAAAATACCACTTGCAGTTACTAAGCCTATGCTGTATGGTGAGCTGAAACACTGCAAATGATGTACTGACTGATCAACTGATGGTGGAGCACTCAGTGTCATCTGAAGTAAGTTTTTTTTTTGAAGAAGAAGACAGGTAATTAAATTCAAGAGAGGACTTTTTAGCAAGCGTAAAGGAAAGCCAGTGTTTTTAAAGAACCTGGTTTGTGCCATCATTTTGGTTTCTGCAAAGATACAAAACCGTGTCACAAAGAAGCTCAACTTAAAAGAGACGTGCAAGTTTCCTTATAGCAGAGGAAGCGGATGAGTCGAGGGTTTTAATAGTTTTGCAATTTTCATTAGTTTTTATTTTTATTTAGTTTTGACTTCAGATTTTCAATTTTATATTAGTTTTAATTAGTTTTTACCAATTGTTTGCTAGTTTAGTTTAGTTTTTATTTTTTGAAAATCCTTAGTTTCAGTTTAGTTTTGATTAGTTTCAGTTATAGTTTTAGTTGTGTTTGCAATAAAGTGTAACAAAATCCCAGTTTCATCATATCAGTCATTCTCTTCTGCTTATCCTTGGGTATGTTGCTCTTCCAGCTACCATACCCTGCACCCTGGACAGGTCGCCTGTCTGTCGCAGGACTAACAAGCAGAGACAGACAACTCACATTCCCACCTATGGGTTCTTTAAATAAATAAATAAAGGCAGATGAACAACCATTGATACCAGGCAACTATAAAATGTATATCTTGGCTGCAATGAGACTATTAACTCTTGCAGCACCGGGTGTTAAGGCAATTGACTCACACAGTTATGTAGATATCCCAGTCCTGTTGTCTCGGGATGCATCACGCTGCCTTGCCTGGTGTTAGCTTCTGTTTCTGGGGATGAGGGTTGGGCGTGCTCCCTTACCTTCTCCAGGTAAGCTAGGTTAGCCTTCTTGTGTGAGCTTTTCAAGTGCACTTTAAGGTTTGTGGGATTTTTTTCCCTTTAGAAATGTCCCTCATAATTTGTCTCGTTCCACTACAAGACACTTGCTTTATCCAAAACACAGTCATATTCAAAGTAATCCCAAATTGGAAGCTGGTGCTTTCTCCAGACTTTTCCTGACATGATTCTGCGCGTGGACGGAGCAGCAAGACAGACGACTCGACTAACGTACTGCCACCTGCTGGCATAATGAGACACAGCAAGAAAAAAACCTGGAAACTAAACTTCATTTTCACCCTTGACTATTGTATGACACGCACACATCAACGAAAACTAAACATATTTTTGCTATAAATTCAGTTAATTTTAGTTAGTTTTGTGAACACTCATTACAGTTTTAGTTAGTTTTCCTTTTTTTGTTTTTATTTTTTATTTCCGTTAACGAAAATGTTTTTTCACTTCTAGTTTTCGTTATTTCGTTAGTTTTAGTTAATGATAATAACCTTGGATGAGTCGAGGAAACTGCAATTTTTTAGTGTTTTTAAAGTGATTATTATTATTTCCAGCTAATGTCATAACACAAGGCTAGGCAATACGGCACAGGTAATCTACACGATAACACGTGACTTTCATTATTGTATTTCATTAACTGAAATGTCCAATACTGTGAATAGCTTTCTATATTTAAGCGTGGGATTCAGGTTGTTGTTCTGGGTATATGTTGGTCTCTTCGTAGAACTGTAACAGATTAATGAGAATACTTTGTTTTCCTTGTAAACCTCCATCAAAAAGCTGTTCTTCACTGTGGGCCTTTGGGAAACTTTCATTGACACCCCTGCATCATATTACAATAAAAGAATTCAATAAATATTTGTTGGACTTTGTTTTATTTATTTTTTCTTAAGTTGTCAAGTCAATGTTATTTATTTGGTTAGTAAATAGTTATAAATACCATACAGTCATTTCCATTTATGTCTAAATTCAGTCTCATTTATCATGACCTTAATGTCAAACCATCGTAACTGTCTGCCCCTGATGTCGGCTACGATGCAAATGTTTGGTGTCTAATCAGAGAGCTGAGTAGGAAGAGAAAAGCACAGAGTGGGAAGTCGTGGGTTTGAGTCATTTTGGATGTACATCTTTTTTCCCAACAGACATTGTTCTCTTAATAGAGAATGTTTTATTTGTTTTGGTCAACCCAACTTTTATTTTGGAAATGTTTTTCGACCATGACCCGACACTGAGAAAAAACCACCATCCAACGTCAGAACATTTGCTGGAAAAATGTTTGTTTAAATGTTTGTTTAAAGTTGTTCTTTATTTAATATCACTATTAAATAAAGTTCTTTAAAAAACAGTTTAAATCTGAGTGAAAAAGGCAAGATGACTCCTGATATTTAAACAAGTTTCCTGATCCGTCAGTGTTTGACTGGAAATGTGTAACGTACATATTTCATTACTTGACTCTTGTTGTCCTGAGAGCTGTCCTCCATGGACGTCTTATGACTTTAAACTGAAACACACTATGTACCTCTGCATGTTTTGGTTTTTGTACATATGTAAGTTATCTGCTGTAACCCAAGAAAGACCAGAGCAGGACTTTATTTGGCCTCCTTTGGACACAATGGCTTCACAGTCAACAACCCAGTGCAGTGCTGGTGCTGAAAAGCCGTCTTTGTGCTGCTCTCTGAATGTGCTTGTAAAAAAATATTCCTTTTCAGTGCTAAGGGTGTTCAAGTTCAGAGTTGTCCACTAACAATATTCAGATTGTTTCAGACGAGTTTTGCACTGTTATCAGGTGACTTTACCTTTTTTCTTGTATGTTTAGGAAAACCACATGTAAACTCAGACTTTACTGAATACAAGTGAAAAAGTGCAATCTAGTTACGTATTTTTAAAAAGTTTAACACAGACTGTTCAGGAAACATGTTTTCTTACCCTTTCAAATGACCTTTTACCTAGTTTAGCTGAGCGCGGTATAGCCGAGCATGGTGTAGCCGAGCGTGGTGTAGCCGAGCGTGGTGTAGCCGAGCGTGGTGTAGCCGAGCGTGGTGTAGCCGAGCGTGGTGTAGCCGAGGTGTCTACGTCACTGTTCCTAATCGTTTCTCTGTGACTGTGGCCGTCTCTGTGGTGTGGTGTAGGAAGTAGATCGAATGAGTAATGGTGACCACATCAACATTCATTGTATTAAAGCCTCTTCCTTTTTTCGGAAACAGACAGAAGCAGCTCTGAACCTGTGGAGGACACAGACACCACCAGCTTTGTGGCAGAATTTGTGAGCAACCTTCTCATTATTCTCTTCTCCAGCCGTGTGTTTAACTCTCTCATTGTCTTGACTTGCCTCCTATGTAGTTTGTTTTGTGCTGATTTCTCATTGTTCTTCCTTAGAGTCTTACAGTAATCTGCTAAGAAATGTACCATAACTGAACACAGTGCGCTGTGATTGCTAGTGCCCGAGGGCTCATCAAAGAACAAGTTGCAGCAGGCTGTTCCCTGTCTTTGCACACACCAGAGTAATTTTCTTCCTCAGTTACAGTCTTTATCTCATGAAGAAAGGGAATATGGAGCTTCCAAAGTAGACAACCTTTTTCTTGCTCAGGTTTCTCTCTTCAGTTCTATTTACTTTTCATATTGTCATGTCTGTGTTTGTCTGTCCCACAGTCCTTGGAGGCCAATTATCCCGTGCAAGTAACAGATCCCCACGGTGAGTGAGGGCTTTGGCCTACTGTCTAAAGGATTTATGGATATTTATTCTGTCATTAAAATAGAAAGATTGCAGCGGTCCCAGATCAGATGTACACACTGGAACTCTTTCCCATGTTGCTTGTCTGTGTTTATTGTGCTATGGTGTGTTGATATCTGTGCATTCCTGTATTATCCTTTTGTGTTACACATTTCGATGTTTTTTTCCTCGCTACCTGGCCTGACCTGTCTCCCCAATATGATGTTTGTGTATTGTATGTACGGTCGGTGAGGTCTGTCATCTCGGTTGCGGGCAAAAGACCTGCAACTGACAAATAAAGGCTATCTCATCTCATCAAAGGGTTACAAACTGTAAATAATCACATGTAGAATTTACATAAGAGTGACCAAGAGAGGCATTTTTTTTAATCTATACCATCTATATGATAAACCGAGTTTGGATTTTATGTAAAAGTCATTTTTTAGAAATGGAAAAGTTAACTAAGTTATCTTAAATTGCATTTTAATTTTTCAGAAAAATGTGAAGTGAACATTTCAGTCTTTTTATTTGAGATGTTTTGGTTTTTTAGAGAACTTGGATCTAATGTTTTACGTAATAAAATACATGATAAAGGAGAAACTTGGGTATTAGTTGGGCAGTACAAATTCATGGCTTTGGCCATCTAATACATGAATTAATGCTGTTGGGTTTGTACTTTCACCTACTCTAGTAAAGCTCTACTATATGAACAACTTTTGTCTCTCTGTCCAGTGCGCAGCCCGGTCTGTCCACCTGCTTTAAGGCTTACAACACTGTCTGCTTGTTAACAAAGTCAAAGTTTGGGTGAAATGCAGAAACAAGTGACCTTGTCACCTGCAGACAGAAGCGAGATCTTTTCAAAATGAGGGAGTTGCATTTATTTACTATGTTAGAATTTTTTTTTGTCCTAACAAATTTTTTTTTTTTCTACCGACAATTCTGACATCACTCTGGTAGGACGTCTCAAACATTCAGTTTATACATGCTATCAAGATAAACTTACAGGACAGTCAAAAGCCTGGTATGAGAATGATAGGAAGATCAAAATATGTAGAAACCGCTCATGAAGCACCACAGTATCTGTCGATGTGGTGGTGCCAGTGGAACCAGACCAGTAGGAACCCGTGTTTAGTGGTGATGTGAGTACTGATAGGAGTTGCAGGATGAGTTCTGATGTGTACTTGGTGCACACATTCAGCCAAATGCTGCAAAACTCATTGGACAATACTTCACAGTACCAGTGGATAATGACCTAACTGCAAAAGCAGTTTAAGAAACTGGATATTGTTCAGTGTCAGAGTCAGTCAACTGATGTCAACCCAACAGAACACGCTGTTTGGTTATTACATACAGCACTCGAGTCAGAAGCCCTACAAACAAGCAGAAGCTGAAGGCAGCTGCAGCAAAAGTCTGGTAGAGCTAAAATTTTAACAGTCTTACAGCAACCAACTCAAAGTACCACTGATCTTAAAATGATGTACTGATGGCATTTTGGATGCAGCTGTGTCTATAATGCTGAATAAAAGAAGACGTGGTGGCCTTTCTTTCTGGCTGTTGATCTACACCTGGCCACAGTTGGAGGATTTGCACATTTTCTTCTGTTACTGTGAAAGCTGTTTGATCATGTTGTTCACTGAAAACTGTATTTGTATTGTACACATGTATATTTGTTCATTTTGATTGTAGCGCACTCATGTAGTGATGTTTCCCCAGCAGACGCTGTGACACTGCACCTAAGTTCGATGCCCTCGAGATACCTGAGTCCGTCCTCAGAAGACAGAATAAGACAGGTCAGCATTACTAGCTCTGATGCACGTGACACACTTTTTGTCCCGGGGTTCAACAGATGTGGTGCAGAAGCTAGCGACAGTCTTTGGTAACAATTTATTGTGGTCCACATGAATTTGATATATGTACACTTCCCATGGCACGACAGTACTGAACACAAAAGTATTCCATTTCAACGTGTCTGTTTTACCCGATTACAGCAGGCTGAACCATGGGCTGCAAGTTGTTTGCATTAGATACAGTGTAAAAAGGAATATTATAAGAACACTATAATGCCACAAGAAACTGCCATTCTCAGGGGTGTCAAACACAAGGCTCGGGGGCCAGAACTGGTCCAGCAAAGACTCCAATCTGGCCCACTGGATTTGATGGAGGACTTTAAACTGTATATAATAAAGACCTCCCCAACAGCCACTCGCAGTGCACGAAATGTAATTGAATTATAGATTATTTCTTAGAGTCTAAGATTTATTGTATTTACTACAGCAGCATTTCTTTATCATGTTGAAAAACTGAGATGTACTGTTGAAATTGTGCTTGTTTTGTCTTATATACAGATAAGTCAGTGAATCGTCGTTTCACTGGTCTAGCCCACACTACATCCAATCAAGCTGTATGTGGCCTGTAATATAAAATGAGTTTGCCTGTTCTACATTGTGATATTTTGCGAGCAGTAGTTGAATCGCTCATGTTTGTAGTGCAGCCCTCACTGAGTATGAAAACCACAGCTGTTTTATTCCCTACATGCCTTTCACAGGTAACAAGTCCATAGGAACTGAGAGTAAAGCATGATGTGCACTGCACTGTTAGACACTACTAGCTCTTTATTAAAAACTGATGCAATGCTTTGCTGCTTTATTCCTTATAGAAAGTAATTTGTTATGCTGCTTTTGCGTTACTACACAACTGTGTGGTCCGTGCAAAACGTTTCCTATGGCCACATATACGCACAAAAACATATTATAATAGGGAGGACACAACGTCAGCACAGACCAATGCTGTGGTGTCCTTCCATCCTGCAAACCTGGATCTCTCCCTTTGTTCCCTGTTGTGATGCACTGGTTAGCACCAATGAGTGGGGATCCTCTGAAAATACGACCACCAACAACCAAACATTATTCACCAGATCTAAAGATGTGGCACAGAGCATAGTCTGTGAGAACCTTTTATTTTAAGCTGTGATTATACAGGATGTGGTTTGGTCTCACTGAAGGTGCAGCTGTGAACTTTGTTAATAACAGAGACCGAGCACAGAGAGTAGGAAGAGTGCTCACATGACTCCATTTCAGGGCGCTGTCTGAAATGCAGTGCTGCTGCTGTCGTTAACGAGCTTAAAGGGGACAGAAGATTTGACCAGTTCCAGTCTATTCCAGTCTATCTTCACTGGTGAAATATTCACATCCCTCCAGCACAGCGTCTCAACTCTCTGCCCGACCTTGATGTACTGTGCAACATGGCTTATGTTGAGACATGTTTTATTAGCACCAGCCAGGGAAAAAAGCATCACACCTAAACCTCTGATCTACATTTGCCGCTGAGTGAAACCTAAACCTGCTCTAACCAAACTGCAGCGACTGCTGAAGGCAGTAAATTTACCACTGTATCAAAACAAACGGCTAATTTGTTTTTTCATAGTGTACAAGCGTTGTGAAGCATTAGAACCATAACGATTGTAGGGAATGTAAACATTTCACATTTTTAACTATTTAAAGCAGGCTAGGAGCAGTTGTTTCCGTTTTCCCTCCGTCCCAGGAATGGTCATAATCCTTTCTCTTCTGACACCAGGACATGGATTACAGTGAGGATTAATGGTCCATATTGTCTTCATCCACAGCATGCTAGCATCCACAATGAGAAATATACCTGCTAAATATGTACATAGAATTATATTTATTACTACATTTAACTCAAACACCAAATGCTTCAGAGTTACTAGCTATAGTGCTGCAATACAATCTACAACGTCGCTCCACACCAGGAGCGACAACTGCACATCACAGCCATGCAGAACCTCTGTTTGGTCACATGCACTACAGTATTTATAACACCAAAAAGATCAAATGAAATCTATTAAGCTGTAATTCTATCTTTCTTACTCACTCCACTAATGCAGTAATTAGAGTTGGCAAGCATGGGCATATACTGCTTTCTCATTTTCCTGGCTTTGACAGCACATGTATAGACTCAATCAGACTGAAGGTAGTTCCTTTCTGCATTTCAGGATGTATTAGCGCTAAGCCCAACACAAAAGTGGATGTGAGGCATCAGCAGGAGAAATGTAAAAACTCTGGGATACTGACACTCACTTATCCCCGTGTGTAGTAAATGTTTTGTCTTTTACTGCAGTTACCTGAGCAAAGTACAGCAGCTTGAATAAGCTTTGTCATTTTTAAGTGTAAAGCGTTGCTTTAATAACTGTCCTCCGTAAAAGATATCCTCACTACTTGGCTCCGTATGTTTTCCACGACTCATGAAAAGGTCAATCATAATATTTGGTTGCGACCGACCACTCCAACAATACTCAAAAATAATGTCTCCACCTTGAGGAAGGTAATGGTAGTATTTGGTTCCTTTAGCAAATACTACACGCCAACACCTGCAAAATAACACAGAATGGAAGTACTGGGTGTACGGGCTGCCCTGTTGAGACACCAAGCAAATCCCATCATGCACAGACATACATCTGGATTTAGCAAAGTAGTGGGACAGTGAATATAAAGTTGTTCTTTGCAGCACTCATTTTCACATACCCTCAGCGATGTTTGTAGTCCTGGGGGAGAAAATGACCAGTCCACAGTAGCATGTGCCTACCATTCATCATTCATGTTTCCCTGTTTGCAGCCAGTTGAAGATGTGGAAGAATGCACTTGCCCCACTTCTTCTTCACCAGGTAAGTCAATTACTCGTGCTGAACTCTTTCAGTTCCTTCTGATATTTTTATTTCAAGACCATTTATCAGACTAACAGCAGTTTTACTCTTTGATTTAAATTTGACAGTAATAATCATGTGATGGTTAGTTTGCACACACCACAGTTTGGCTCTACATGATGGGCACTGTGTTGTACTCAATACAGCTAGAAGAATAAGTGACTAAATTATTAGAGAGGACCTATTCTGCTACTTTCAGCTTCATGCTCCATTTCTTTCACTCTACTCGAGCTTTGCATATCGAGTTCAGAAAGCTTGGGGCAACACAGTGGCGCAGTGTTTAGCCCTGTTGTCTCACAGCAGGAAGGTTCTGGATTTGAGTCCTTTCATTGTGGACTCGCGTACACCAGTGTGCTCTCTCTGGGTATTCCAGCTTCCTCCCACAGTCCAAAGACATTTAAGTGTGAATGGTTGTCTCTCTAGCCAGGTTGTACTCCTGCCTTTCACCAATAAAAACTGGGACAGTCCAGAGCTCCTTTGCAACACACTTATTCTGATTGGCTGTAAACAACAAAGGCTTGTCAGTGGGGCTTCTTGTGCTTTGAGCTGTTGCCTATACTGTTGAGCATGGTGTGTTTTTTACACTACCTGAGCACTCAGTGCTTTACATAACATGCTTCATTCATACAAGTACATTGTTCTATGCTTAAAAGCTTTCTAACAGTGGGGTTAGTGTCTTGGATATCTGGCGTGCAGACTGGAGCAGACCAACATTCCAATGAGAAGGTGACCTGCTCCACCTCCTGAGCTACAGCCACCCAGACTAAAGCAGTTTAAGCTTTTCGCATTACAGGGATTACTTGGATGTTATGAAACCTTTTCCATGTTAAATGTGGGTTTGTTTTTCATTGTAACAAAAAATACTGACAAGCTAAATAGTTCCACTTTAAAAATGTTATTCTGTAATGTGCTTGAGCTAACTCAGTCTTCCTTGTCCATCTCTGAGTTCAGACTATCCCAAAGAACTACAGTTTATAACCAACCCCTGCGAGAAGTGCTTCTGCCCGGCACCCCCTCCCAAAATCAGCGACCTCATGAACGACAAAGATCTGCTGGACTTGCTGCGGCTCAAATTGGATCCAAACCACTGCACCATCAAAAACTGGAAAAACTTTGCAAGTCGTTGGGGGATGAGCTATGACGAACTGACCCTGCTGGAGCATCGGACCCAGGGCTCCTTGTCCCACAGCCCCACTCAGGAGTTCCTGTTACGCTACAACCAGAAGACGGTCACTGAGCTCACTGAACTTTGCCGCATCTATCAGCGCATTGATGTGCTGCGACTGCTGCAGAGCTGGATAGAGAAGGATTGGCCATCGCGCTGGCAACACACACATTAATCAATTTGACTCTTAATCTTTCAGGGTTGTACTTGATTTCCTAATTTTCATAAGCTTTGATACATGCCACCAGTTTTTTTGTATCTTTAGTAAATGACCTTGTGAAATGGATAAGACAATGCTGTAGAAACTGTCTGTAGGGAACATTGCACAGTACTGACCTCATGCTGTTCTGGATATAGTGAATACAATAGAAAGTCACAGATCTGATCAGTGCATGCAGATCACCGATATATTTCTTACGATGAAAGTTGTGTGACCTGACAACGGCACACTCGGAGCAGTGTTAAAAATTCGCATTAACTAAATCAGATGCAGTTGGATTATTCAAATTCAAGCGATGATGTTGATGTCACTGCTGCAAAATTTCATTTTCTTACTTTCTGTCAGTTTTTCAAAGGCTGTTTAGATATTTGCTAAAACCTGGGCAGAGGCAGAAACATGTCACTGTGCAACTCAACAACAAGAACACAAGTTAAAGGACAAAACACGGAGTTGGACGCTGAAATAGCTTCACCGTAACTGGACCGTTTTATACATAGTGATTCACTGACTTGTTCACAGGGACACAGCGGTCCCCAGCCTTTTTTGCTCCACTGACCGGTTTAAGGTCAGACAATATTTTCACGGACCGGCCTTCAAGGTGTTGCAGATAAATACAAAATAAATGATACGACCGAGACAAAAGCTGTGGGATTTTGTAAATATAACAATAAACGCAAATTCACTGTGTAACTTCATTAGCAGCGTCCTCCTCAAATGCGCCAACAACATTGAGAGTAACATCCTCCTCTCTGCCCCTCTGTGGTTGCTATGGTAAAACGATAAAAACCCTGAAAACCATAAATTTCACACCTGAACTTCAACTCTCACGGACCGGTACCGGTCTGTGGCCCGGGGTCTGGGGACCGCTGCACCAGCAGACGTAAATTTCACACTTAGTTCTGAGTGTATCCATACATCTGATGGTCTCCTAAGTTTTTAAGGGAAACAGCAAAATCCCCCCAATACCCAGAAGTACTCATTCCTGTCAACCTTAATGATTTCAGTTTTTCTGTTCATCTAAATATGAAAAAGGGAAATCCTGATGATTTCTGAAACACTAGCATGGCTCTAAGTGAGAGAATTCCCCCCCCCCCCCCCCCTCCTTTTTTTAGGATTTTCTATTTTGGTGTGGGGTTTTGTTTGGGGGGGGGGGGGAGCCCAGGATCCACTTCATAACTCTTTTAATACTAATCATTAGCTTAAATAAAGCTGAAAGTAGAGCCATGTTATAATTTATAATTAAGTTTATTGAAATCAAACACCTTATGTAAAATTACCCGAAGAAAATTTCTGAAAGAAGATGATCTAAACTAAAAAGCATGCATACAAAGTATTTAAGAGCTTCTGTTTCATCGGTATGAAATAAACATAAAAATCTTGTCAATGTTTTTGTCATTTAAAATATTAAATTGTAATATCAGAACAACCTCAAAGGCTCTTGTGTGTTCCATAATCCGATACAAGAGCCTCAAATGATATTCATTAATGAGTATCATAATTTACTAATCATTGAATTTAACTAAATGATGTAATGAGGTTGTTAGAATGTTATATTCAACATATCAAGTGGTATGGCAGGAATGGACACCGGGTTAAATCACTTGTATGGAGGGATGTTTCAACAATTCGATAATATCTCTGGCTTTAATTAATGGACATGCTTATTTTTGCTCTAGTAGTACACACTGTTTCAAAATTCTTATTGAAGAGCTAAAGCATATTTAAGTATTGTAATGATTTATTGAACAAAGAGTAACACATTCACACAATTCATTTATCCTTTAAAACATTTAAAGGTCTAGTAAAGCACTTGCTAGACAAAGTTTATGGCAATCACAAGCAATACTGAAAGTTAAGTAATTTAATTTCAAAATAACATTTAGAAAAAGCTTATAAATAACAGGAAAATATACATAGATTGTATCAACAACTGAACTCTATTAGGCTAAATTATTATTAAAATTACAACAACATGGACAATTTAGCATGGATTAGTTGCAGCTAGTCTCTCTTTTTATGTCACAAACTAAAGCATGAAAATCAGTTAAGCTGCATGTATTCATACATTTATGGACTGGAGCTTCATTTATCAGGCCAACCTCTGAACAATCAGTTGGCATCAGAATCCTTGACATTAAGGCCAAGCATATTAGAAAGGCTCAGTGAATATTTGTCATTTTCATCTGATGTAGAAATATCAGGTACGGTCAGCCCCAGCGTAGACTCTGGTTTGTCTACTTTGAAAGTACCTCCTCTGACCAAAGATGAATCTCTTACACCTGTAGATGTATTAGCATCAAGACCTACACCGGTGAGTTGTAGATCAAGACCAGTTTTCTCTTCAGTTGGTGGCACATTAACCGGGGGTGCCTTTTCTCTTGCGATTTTCAATCTCTCCAAAATGTCAATCTTTTCTCCTCCTTTTGTTGTTGTATTTACTACTGGCAAGCGGATTCCTTTACTGAAAACATAATCCTTTTCCTCCAAGTCAGATTTTATTGAGCTCAGTGCATCAGTAATTCCTCCAGTGCCATCAATGTTGGTTTGGGGCAGTCTGTGGAACTTGAATACAGGAACCTCCACCTCCGAGTGTGGCACATCAGAGTCAGAGCCACTCCCCTCAAGATCTGCACTGGCATTAGCCTCAGGAGATTTTGTTTTAGACCCAAAAAGGCTGAACTTTGGGAATTTGAAATGTGGCATCTTGGACTTTTCAAGACTTGCATCTACGTCTGGAGCTTTCACATCTACATCAGGTCCTTTAATATCACCTACTTTTGGTGCACTCAAATCTACTGCAGGAACAGAGATGTGTGCATCTGTTGTAGGCATATCTGTGCTGACTCCAGGTACCTTAATTCCGGCCTCAACTTTGGGATTAATACTTGGAGCTTCTACTTCAGGACTTGAAAGATCAAGTTTTGGATGCTTGTAATGTGGCATTTTAAAGTCACCAAGGTGGGTATTCAAATCTGGATCTGGAGTTTTTAACTGGATATTGGAATCTTTGAGATCCGCTTTTGGCAGGTTGACATCCAAATCTGGAGATTTCACATTGGCATCAAGTGCTTCTAGTTCAATTTTTGGCATACTCGTGTCTATATTTGGTGCTGAGAGACTACCATCAACTTTTGGTGGATAAAGGTTGACATTTGGTGTTTTCAAACTGAGATCAGATGACTGGAGGTCAGCTTTTGGCAGATGTAGACTGGGTGCCTTGATATCAGTTTCAGGCAAACCAACATTCACGTTGGGACCTTCAATCTTTGGGGTAGAAAGGTCCAGGTCTGGTATGTTAAAGTTAGTTTTTGGTGCAGACAGATCAATACCGGTTTTAAGACCAGCGTCTATGCCTGGAGTACCAATATCTCCTTCAATTTTGGGGGCTGACAGATTCAAGTCTGATGCTTTTAGTTCAACATTGGGTGCTGTCAAGTCTGCATTGGGTAACTTTGCATTTACATCAGGAACAGACAGACCTAGATCTGGACTTTGTAGATCAGCATCAACATCAAGATTAGGTCCTTTCACTTTTGGCGCCGATGAGCCAAACTTTGGCCATTTTATATGGGGAAGCTTGATTTTTCCTGCAGGGGCATCAACCTCTGGAGCTTGAACATCTACATTGGGGCCTTTAAGGTCAGCTTTTGGTAAATTTACATCAAGATCTGGTGCATCAAGGCCACCATTAATTTTTGGTGCAGACAGATCAATACCGGTTTTAAGACCAGCGTCTATGCCTGGAGTACCAATATCTCCCTCAATTTTGGGGGCTGACAGATTCAAGTCTGATGCTTTTAGTTCAACATTGGGTGCTGTCAAGTCTGCATTGGGTAACTTTGCATTTACATCAGGAACAGACAGACCTAGATCTGGACTTTGTAGATCAGCATCAAGATTAGGTCCTTTCACTTTTGGCGCCGATGAGCCAAACTTTGGCCATTTTATATGGGGAAGCTTGATTTTTCCTGCAGGGGCATCAACCTCTGGAGCTTGAACATCTACATTGGGGCCTTTAAGGTCAGCTTTTGGTAAATTTACATCAAGATCTGGTGCATCAAGACCACCATTAATTTTTGGTGCAGACAGATCAATACCGGTTTTAAGACCAGCGTCTATGCCTGGAGTACCAATATCTCCCTCAATTTTGGGGGCTGACAGATTCAAGTCTGATGCTTTTAGTTCAACATTGGGTGCTGTCAAGTCTGCATTGGGTAACTTTGCATTTACATCAGGAACAGACAGACCTAGATCTGGACTTTGTAGATCAGCATCAAGATTAGGTCCTTTCACTTTTGGCGCCGATGAGCCAAACTTTGGCCATTTTATATGGGGAAGCTTGATTTTTCCTGCATGGGCATCAACCTCTGGAGCTTGAACATCTACATTGGGGCCTTTAAGGTCAGCTTTTGGTAAATTTACATCAAGATCTGGTGCATCAAGACCACCATTAATTTTTGGTGCAGACAGATCAATACCGGTTTTAAGACCAGCATCTATGCCTGGAGTACCAATATCTCCCTCAATTTTGGGGGCTGACAGATTCAAGTCTGATGCTTTTAGTTCAACATTGGGTGCTGTCAAGTCTGCATTGGGTAACTTTGCATTTACATCAGGAACAGACAGACCTAGATCTGGACTTTGTAGATCAGCATCAAGATTAGGTCCTTTCACTTTTGGCGCCGATGAGCCAAACTTTGGCCATTTTATATGGGGAAGCTTGATTTTTCCTGCAGGGGCATCAACCTCTGGAGCTTGAACATCTACATTGGGGCCTTTAAGGTCAGCTTTTGGTAAATTTACATCAAGATCTGGTGCATCAAGACCACCATTAACCTTTGGTGCAGACAAGGAGAGAGGTTCTGCTCTGAGGTTTACATTAGGTGCATTTACTTCAGCTTTTGGTGCATCAAGACTTGCATCAATATTAGGTGTTTTTAAATCGGCATCCACACTGGGACCGTGGACTTGTGATCCTTTGAGTTTTGGTAATTTAAATTTAGGAAACTTCACCTTTGCATCAGGTGTATCAAGGTCAAGATCTGGACCACCAAGGCTAAGGTCTGGGCCACTGATATTGGCGTCAATATTTGATGCAGAAAGATTAACATCTGGTGCACTTATTTCTGCATCAGACTTTTTGAGGTCCGCCTCTGGTATTGTCACATTAGAATCAATATCAGCCTTTGGACCTTTCAGTGTGCCAAATTTGGGTTTTTTGAATTGGAACCATTTCAATTTTCCAGATGGGGCTTCAATGTCAACATCTGGAGACTCTACATCAAATTTGGGGGCTTCCAGATCAGCTTTTGGTAACTTTAGATCCGCATCTGGTGCATTTATCTCGCCATCAATCTTTGGAGCTGAGAGATTCAAGTTGGGGGTTGAAACATCAGCATCTAAATTAACATCTGGACTATTAACCGTAGGACCCGAGAGTGACCATTTTGGCTTTTTCATAGTGGGCAATTTGATCTTTCCAGATGGAGATTCAATGTCTACATTTGGTGCGTTAACATCGGCTTTTGGTAAATTCAGATCAGCATCAGGTGCTTCAGCAGACAGACTGAGGTCAGGTGCTTTCACATCAGCATCAACATCAACATCTGGAGTTTTCACCTTTGGCCCAGAAACCAAGAATTTAGGTTTTTTCAGTGTTGGGAACTTGATTTTGCCAGAAGGTGGGTTTATGTCAGCATCTGGGGCTTTGATATCAACATCAGCTTTTGGTAAATTCAGATCAGCATCAGGTGCTTCAGCAGACAGACTGAGGTCAGGTGCTTTGGCAGACAGACTGAGGTCAGGTGCTTTCACATCAGCATCAACATCTGGAGTTTTCACCTTTGGCCCAGAAACCAAGAATTTAGGTTTTTTCAGTGTTGGGAACTTGATTTTGCCAGAAGGTGGGTTTATGTCAGCATCTGGGGCTTTGATATCAACATCAGCTTTTGGTAAATTCAGATCAGCATCAGGTGCTTCAGCAGACAGACTGAGGTCAGGTGCTTTCACATCAGCATCAACATCAACATCTGGAGTTTTCACCTTTGGCCCAGAAACCAAGAATTTAGGTTTTTTCAGTGTTGGGAACTTGATTTTGCCAGAAGGTGGGTTTATGTCAGCATCTGGTGCTTTGATATCAACATCAGCTTTTGGTAAATTCAGATCAGCATCAGGTGCTTTCACATCAGCATCAACATCAACATCTGGAGTTTTCACCTTTGGCCCAGAAACCAAGAATTTAGGTTTTTTCAGTGTTGGGAACTTGATTTTGCCAGAAGGTGGGTTTATGTCAGCATCTGGTGCTTTGATATCAACATCAGCTTTGGGTAAATTGAGGCTCACGTCAGGTGTACTAATCTCCCCATCAATTTTTGGAACTGAAGCATCTGGTGGGCTTAAATCTGCATTGAGGTCCATTGACCCATTAAGTTTGGATTTTTTCAACTTTAGATGAGGCCAGTTAAGTTTTCCTGAAGGAGCATCAATGTCAGCGTCTGGGGCATGAACATCTACACCTGGGGCCTTTAGCTCAGTTTCTGGAAGACTCAGCTCAGCATTTGGTACATTAATGTCACCCTCAATCTTTGGAGCTGAAAGACTTAAATCAGGTGTCTTTAGGTCTGCATCCACGTCCAAGTCTGCTTTTGATCCTTCAAGTTTGGGCTTCTTCCATTTCAGGTGAGGCCAGTTGATCTTACCAGATGGAGCTTCTAGATTAGTATTGGGTGTTTTCACATCCAGATCAGGTCCTTTTAGCTCTCCCTTTGGCAAATTTATGTCAGGATCAGGGACATTTATCTCACCCTCCACTTTTGGAACAGAGAGCTCAACATCTGTTGGTTTCAGGTCTCCATCCAAGTCAAGATCTGTTGAATTGCCATTAATTTTGGGTTTCTTCAACTTCAAATGAGGCCAGTTGATTTTACCAGATGGGGCATCAACATTAAGATCTGGGGTTTGAACATCTAGATCAGGGCCTTTAATATCAGCTTGAGCTGAGCCAACATTCACATCTGGGGTACTTAGATCACCACCAATCTTTGGTGTGGAAATGCTGGCATTAGGTGTAGACAGGTCAGCATTTAAGTTGGCATCTGGTCCTTTGAGTTTTTGACTTTTCCATTTTAGATGGGGCCACTTGATTTTCCCTGAGGGTGCCTCAATATTAGCATCTGGGGCCTTTACATTTACATCAGGACTATTCAAATCCACTTTTGGCCCATTCAACTCCAAATCATTACTTTTCAAATCTAACTTTGGAGCTGACAGGTTGAGGTTTGGGGTCTCCATACTTCCACTGACTGAAGGAAGACCTGGATCACCAGAGACATCAATGTCTGCTTTTGGTGCATCAAGATCAGGTAGACTGAAGTGTGGCATTGTGAATTTTGGGGCCTTGTGTGTCATTTTGCCTTTGACTTCTGGTTTGTTGATGTCTAGTGTCGCACTGGGAGCGTTAAGATTGGGAGCCGAGACACTGATATCAGGTGCTTTTAGGGTTCCACTTGAATCTGATTTTATATCTGGCACCGTAAGCCCTGCTGAGGGCATTTTAAATGTGGCACCAGCATCAGTTGATGGCTTATTTAGGCTAAGACTGGGAAGGTCTCCATTAAGAGTCGGTTCACTTATTTTAACCCCCAACCCTCGTGCATCATTAAGCTTTCCATTCAGGCCATCAAGGGAAACGGTTGGTCCCTGAGCTGATGCATCCAGCGACAGATCTTTCTGTAATATCTGTTGGTAATAAAAAAAAAAAAAAAAATTAAAGCACTAACTTTATGATACTACTATTAACTAAAATTGTATTCTGAGCAGCACAAATCATGTCCAGTTCATCTCCACTGCATCAAGGTGGGGGCAGAAATGGGAAATGGAAGATGTCATGGATGAATAGGATGGACTAGTTTTTAAATAAATCACCACCACCTCACAAAACGTCCCCATACATTAGGTCACTTGCATCAGTAAAATTATTCTTTGAGCTACATGTTCTTATATATTGTATGTTTAAATAAGCAGACTGACCCATCTTCTTAGAAAGCACTGATATGCCTACTATTGCTTCATTTTGGTAACAGATTCGAGAAAAAGATTTTTACGTAGGGGATTTTAGGCATCACATATGCAGTTTTTAGAAAAAAAAAATTAATGTCTAACTGGATTTCTTTTCAGATATCTAGTGATTTGACAGTTTATGGGCATTCACTGAAATACTGAAAGTCAATATTTTAACAGTTCTCATACACAAACAGGTTTAAAAATGTATAAATTAAAAAAAATATTTCATGGTCTTTCCTTTAATAACGTAAACCAAATGTTCGACACAGCCTGATGCTTACCTCTGCCGAATCTTTGAGACCTACTCCCAAAGAGCCAAGATCAACACCGGCGCTCAAGTCCTTCTTTGTCAGAAGATTTATTTTGTTTTCGTATGGCTCCAGTACCTTCAAGATTTTCAGCACATCGTTTTTCTCAAGTTTATCAAGTTGTATTGTTGCTGCAACAAACTTTTCCCCTGAAACGAGTAGAAATAATATCACATTGTTTTTTCTATTAGTGCTTATTGAATTTTCAAAAGTGTCAACTAACAACAATGAATCTGAAATGTTTATCTTACCAGACTGGAGGCCACTTTTTGCAGAGATTGTGCCGTCTTTGATTCCTGCATCAACTCCTCCTTTCGCAGCGTTATCCAGCACAAGGCTTTCTGAGAAGCTTGCACTCTTGCTGTCCTCGTCCTTTGACAGTGGTTAGAATACACAGGATGAGATTTTTACATCAGGCAATGTTTACATTTTTGTGAATGATTGTTAGCCACTGTATGTCTAACATTGTTATACTTACCATTATTTCTATTACATGCACATCCACATCACAGAACTTGTATGAAAATTCAAGAAAATGTGGGAACTACAGCAATCTGTAAAACACAAAAGAAAGCAGAGGGAGCTTTTACTTAAAGCTGACACCGACGAAGTAAGATGCAGGGAAGCAATGCTGAATGTCCTTTTTGCTGGTAAAAGTAAAATCCGATCATTGACAGTTATTTTGTCTAAAGTTGTACTCTTTCTCAAACAATGCAGCTTTCAGCCTATTAATAAAAACACTGATTTAGGTAAACTGTAGGTGCAGCTTAGAAAAGTGTACTTTAGTATGTGTGTTACTGTCACTGTTTCTACCTGTGGTAATACCTGATAATACGATCCTCACGGACACACACAAGTAGAACGTGTTTTGGTTTTTTTCATCAGAATGCAGGCAGAAAATGCAAGAGCCGGTACTTTTATTCATGTTTCCTGACTCTGAATTGACAGAGAAACTCTGACGCCCACAAACCAGTGTCTCACACTTCAGGAATCTAAAGCCTTTGCCAGGTTTGTTAAGGCGAATGTATGCATCTAAACCAGTTGGTTTGGATGCATTCTGACTGACACACACTGGATTCGACCACACCTCAACACATTCGCATATAAACACTAACGTAATTCACTTGCAGCAGTGTCGAATAGAAAATGACGGAGCAGGTTTTACACATGCTGTGATAAAAAATCTAAAATCAAGAGCGTCTGCTTCATCAGGTTTATACTGTCCAGCAGTGCTGCGAATCAGACCATCGTCAACACCATGCTTTTAAAGTCCACTCAAAAAAGAAATTAGATGTGGTAAAAACATAGTTCACTCAATCGAAATACAAACAGCACTTCTGAAAAAAGCAAAACTACACATACAAAACTAACTGCCTACTATTGATTATTACTGGCCAACACCCACGGGTGATAATGCAGTCCATCCCAAGGATTGGCAGTACAGGAGGGTTTTTTTTTTCAATATAGAAAAACAACTACTAACCAGTTAATAACCAGATGACAGTAAATAAATCTAATTCTTCAGTGAGAGTTCAGAAAACTGTAGTCATATGCTCCATGATGCTGTTTCAGGCATTCTTGGGTTGCAAGGAAACTGGGCAGTGGTTTTAGGCTCTACCTTATATTCCCCAAACCAAGGATGAGCAACAAACAGGCAGTGAAGTCACAGGACACTTATTAAAAAACACATTGCAATGCCGTTAATAGGTGTATCCAGGGTGGCAACGTTTTGAGAAACAACTTCAATCAAACAGGGTGTGAGTCCAGTGACAGCAGAGTTTGGCATGCCCACAGTTGTGGTGGACTCTGTCAACCTATTTTAAAATCTTTACACCACACAAACTCTGCAGTTTGATGCTGACATACAAGTACACCAATTTAATGCGTTTAAAGAAAACAATGACACCAGTGCAAACACCTCATCCATAAATGGCTTCAGTATTAATTCAGACTTTCCACCCAAATCTGTGAGAGGACTGGGGTCGGTCTCAGTACTCGAATGAAAACTTTTTACTCTCCAGAACATAAATGTAGCTGACGTTAAGTACAGAGATGAACCTATAACAACTACAATGTACATTTTACTGAAATGCAATTTTTAGTTTATGAAATGAATAAACATTAAGATATTTTTTATAAAATCTCCTCCAATTTATTCCAATCATAGATTATGCCATAACAACCAAAAACAAGCAACCAAACTGAGATTTGATGGACTTACCGCGTGCTGATGCCAAAGACACCGTCTCCTTAGGAAAGCCTAGGGCTAGATGTCTCCTCTTCAGTGTATCACTGCTGCTCTGTGGGCAGGACGCGATGAAGCTGCCAGTTGAATACCTATAATCCAGGCAAACAGGTTAGGCAGCATCAGGACCGCCTCTTTTGGACCCCCCTTGCAACAAATCCACACACACACACACACACACACACACACACACACACACACCTTAACTTCAGACTAGGCCTTTAGGCAGCCGAAACCTGACTAGAAAGCACAAGAGAAAGATGTATGAGTGAGAAACAGACCACTCCTTATCAACAGGACTAACCAGGTTCCCAAAGGTACAAACAAGCAGCAACACTTGCTTACACTTCATTTTGCTTCAGTGTCCGTTTTTTTGTTGTTTTTTAATGTGGTTGTTTGGTGGTCAAAGACTCCTGATTATCTACAATACTTAAAAATTACCATATTTAACACTTCACTCATTTGTATTCATTTTGGTACATTTGTACATATTTAATACACTGAAATTTAACAAGAATAATATGTAACCATGATTATGTTTAAAACGAGGTGCTAGGAGAGCAGGATTAAAAACGTGTAAAAACTGAAACAGTTATAAATGTTCTTGTGTTTAAAAACATCATTTTCCCCCAGTTGTACCAACCTCTCAAAGTGCTTTAGTCTACAACAGCATTTGAGCAAACATTCATAAAGAGCTTTATTTTGTACACTTTGTCTTCCCCACATCCAATTTAGAATCAAAAACCTGGCATGTATGTGTTTGGCGTGCAGGACGAAGGCCCAGTACCCAGAGAGGCACAGGGGGAGCACGCCAACTCCACAAAGAAACACTTTTTAATCGTTTCACACAAACTGCCACAACTGGCATTTTGCTTTACAGCTAATGATTGTCGAATGGGCAGTAAACTGCTAACAGCAAGAGTGCACATGCTTCAGTGTCAGTGAACTCAACAGTAAAAACTAAGCAAACCGTGAGTCCAAACATTTCCAGTCTTTGTGCGAGGCTAACTGATAGCTAGCTTCCTAAATAGTTTGTGAAGCACTTTGAGTGGTGTAAGGCTAAAAGCTGCACCCAGGGTGTAGCATCCAAAGAATTATGTCTGACACAGTTTCTTAAACATGGATTTAGAATCAACGCAGGATTTTTCACATTCACAGTTTAAACATATTCTGAGAGCATGTCGGCATCATAAACCTCCAACAAATACAACATTGAAATGTTTAGTCTTGAGCATCACTACTTTATAATGAGAATGTCATTTTTGTATTACAACATAACACAATGGACGGACATAATATGAATTATATATTTCTAATTTAACAAAATTCTGCGAGGACAACCTTCCCTAACCTCCCCACGGTTCACTGCTGCTTGATATGTAGCTTTACTGTAGTGGGGTGTGGTAGATGGTGACCTGGGACCAGTATGACACTGTTCCTTTTAATCGCCCTCCTGGAGCTCAGTTACAGATACTTTCTCTGAAACTGTGGGGTTTTTTGCTGACAGTTGGCTGGTGCTGTGCAACACTCTACCCCAGTCACACACACACACTTCCACTGCTGATCTTACTGCCTCAATAAGTTGTCAGCTGACCGACTGTGAGTCTGCCTCGTGTGTCATGGGCCTGCATTACCAATAAGGTGCCATTTAGTTTAGGAGGTGTTAAAATAATTCTGTCAGACATTTTCAGAGAACAGCTTATAACGATGACAAACTGGAGTGGCATTTTCCTGTAAAGCATTTTAGCTATTCTGCAGAGAATGTCACCTGAAATCTTGCCTTGTGAAAAGCCGTACTCGACTCTGCAACAAGTCACTACCCAACCCATGTGACCAATTAATACAATGTGATGACTGTGTGGAACAGACACTCAGGGTGTTGTCAATGTAAAATGATAGCAAAACACAGATCAACAGAAACCCGAATTCCCAATAAGGAGGAGCAGTCACTTCATGTATTACAATTTTACTGTCTATTTCTTTAAGTGAGAGAGAGATCATTGATCACACGGGGCCAAGTAGAGCTCCAATCATTCTGATCTGTCCTTTTCTTCAGCTCCATCTGAGAGAAACACCTCTGGAATATTTCTGAAGTTGATAAACCAACCTTACGTTTCTGACAGTGAGGGACAATTCCTGAGTATAAAAAGCATAGATTACAATTTTCTGCTAAAGCTTACAGATTGCTTCTCTATGCTGAGGATTACCCACAACTTAGACAGGCTTCAGCAATGTGACAACATGCCGCAGAGCATTATTGGAGCATTGAAATCTCTAGTGGCTCCCACTGTAGCTGGTGGATATCTGGATAATGGATGCAAATTTCCTTCAGGGTAAATAAAGAGTCTATGTATACCAAAACTTCCTGTTTCATGTGCAGTCATCGATTGTGCTCCAAATGTGTCTGTAGATGTTTGTAAGGCTAAGAAAAGGACAATGTGTTACTCTTGCTGTCCACAAAGGCTGTTTACAGTCATTCAGACATTACTGATCAGCAAAACTTTTACTACAAATGAACTACAAAACAGGAAGCAAGAAGCGTCCGGTACCACATTTCAGACTCCTGCTGACAAATTTAGATGCAGATACCCATTAAAGCAGATTACAGCTGATTCAGTGCAGACATTCATAATATATAATGACTGCTATAGGGCTCAGCGGCCAAACAGCATCCCGAATACTGCACAACAGTCTATGTCTATCAAACTGAGGCACGCGGACAAGTGGCAACTTTAAAACAGCAGTTGTTGTGGTAAATGTGGCTGTGGCACCCTCGCTGAGCACATTACTCAAGCAGCAGAATGTGTTACAAAAATCGACCTCCACTTACATCCGTGTGGGCGCACACGTCTGAGTCCTATTTTCATTTGTATGACCACACCAACCTTTAATGGAAACAAATGTGTAGGTTCAGTTTTTGTCATCCCAGCCCTTGAGGCTCTTGACTCTGAGGTGAGATGAATCACTTCATCACTACTCTCTATTTATGTTTCAAGGAACTAAATCCACACTGTGTACAACAGAGGGAGGCAACTCCAGGCCTCGTGTGCCGTGTCCTGCACAGCCGATTTAAATGGCTAAATGACCTGAAGTTCTCCAGAGGCCTGGTAATGAACTCATCATGTGATTCAGGTGTGTTGACCCAGGGCGAGATCTAAAACCTGCAGGACACCGGCCCTCGAGGCCTGGAGTTGCCCACCCCGGTATACAGTCACTAATCAAAAATCTCTGGGCTAGTTTTCATATGTCCAGGATTTAAGATATGTTTTACAAGTTTCCATTTGTGGCTATTGAGATCTAAAATATTGTTTGTTTGTTAATTTATTTCAAACATGTAAACAATATACAGGTACATTTAGCAAAGAAAATAAGAGAGAAAGAAAAATACTATACAAAAGTCAATACATTTCAATATTGCTTCTGTTCTGATTCATTTACATGATGAAAGGGAGCAGGAAGAAGTGCACACTTATTTAATCCCACCCCTTTGCCATAAGTTATCAGTTAATATTTAGTCAGCTTCTGTACTGATATCATCTGTAATAAAAATAGCGAACAGATTTCTGATATATACTAATATCATATCATGAAATTTTCTAAATAGAGACATTCAATTAATTTCAACATTTTCCCTTTCTTTATAGTTCGAGAAGATCATATCTTTAGAACTCTTTTTGAACTGTTTGTTTGGATGTTGCTTTAATTCCATATTCAAACTGTTCCACAGTTTCACTCCATGGACAGAAACACAAAAGCTTTTTCTTGTAGTTCGTACCTTCCCTATTTTGAAGTTACAGAAATATACTCTGAATATTACCTGGCAGTTCCTTATTTTTTGCTTTGAATAGAATTTGTGCTGTTTGGAATTTCACTAGATCAGCAGATTTCAATATTTCAGACTGCAGGAAAAGTGAGTTTGTGGATGTAATGTGGTTTTATAGTTGTTGCCCCAGACCTCTGCACAATAGCTTAAGTAAGGTGAAACCAGGGAACAGTAGAGAATATGAAGTGATGTCTAATACCTGCTTTGCCTTGTTTAGTATTGCAATGCTTCGTGATACTTTGGAATGAATAAGTTAAGTTTTTCATCTGTTATTATCCCCAGAAATTTATTTTCAATATCAACACCATTTATTTGAATCTTAGTGTTTGTGTTTAAACTACTATTTCCAAATAACATAATTTGAGTTTTATTCAGATTTAATGATAATTTGTTTTTATCAAGCCAGAACTTCACTTTACTTATTTCATTAGTCATATCCTCCAATAAATGCTGCAGATCATCACCAGAGCAGAAGATGTTTGTATCGTCAGCAAACAGCACAGATGTCATTAATGTGTAAGTTGAAGAATTTTGGACCCAAAACTGACCCTTGGGGTACACCACAAGCAATGTCCATACACAAGGAGCAACCACCATTTAATTTCACAAACTGCTTCCTGTCACTTAAATAACTCCAGACCCAATCTAAAGCTACCCCTCTGACACATAACGTTCCAGTTTTCTCATTAATATATCGTGATCTATAGTGTCAAATGCCTTTGTCAAGCCTATGAATAACCCAGCCACATATTGCTTTTTGTCTATGGAATTTGTGATGTATTCTATTGAATCTAATGGTGCCAATGATGTTGATCTGCTTGATCTGAATCCGTACTGACTCTCGGTGAGTAGTTTATGTTTATCTGTAAATTTTTCCAGTCTGTTGTTAAACAGTTTTTCAAGAATTTTTGAGAATTGAGGCAGTAAAGAGACAGGCCTGTAGCTTGTGAAATGGTGTTTTTACCAGAGTTGTACAGAGGTATAACTTTTCATTCTGTCTGGAAATTGTCCACTTTGAAATGATAAATTACAGATGTATGTAAACGGTTTTATAACAGCCTCAATGACTCTTTTAACCACTATCATATCAATATCATTACAATCCAAAGATTTCTGATTTTTACATTTTTTGACAATTTCAAAAACTTCATTTTCATCAACGGCTGTGAGAAAAATAGAATATGGATTTCTGTCGATCAGTGTATCTGGTTTGTCCTGTGCTTTCCCAGGATCAGTGATTGTTCTTGCTAAATTTGGTCCAGCAGTTACAGAGCATGACGAGTCTTTTATAATGAAATAAGTTCAAACGTTTGCCATACGAACAGCAAAGGATACATAGCCAGGACTGTCACCAAAAGCTTTGGGTCTGCACCTCATAATGTACATATTATTTTTATATCCATCAGTCATTGTAATGGTCTGCCTTTTAGTTACACATTTACTCATGTAGACCTTGTTAATACTGGGTTGGAACCCCCTTTTCCTTTAGAAATCTCTACATTTTTTACTTGCATTTCTCATGGCATAGATCTGACAAAGTACTAGAAACATTCCTTTGAGATTTTGGTGCCACCACAGAAGCACAGTTGCTGCAGATCTTCCAGCTGCATGTCCACTGTCAAGTTCAGGAAGCCAATTTGAGATGATTTGAGTTTTGTGACATGGCATGCTATCCTGCTGGAAACCATCACAAGACTTACAGGGATAAATGTGGTCAGCAACAGTAACCATGTAGGCTGTGACATTTAAACAATGCTCAGTTGGTATTCAGAGGCCAAAATGTGCCAAGCAAACATCCCCTACATCATGACAGCACCAGTCTGAACCCCTCACACGAGACAGGACCGATCCTTTCATGTTGTTTTTACCAAATTCTGATCCAAAAATGAAAACTCATCAGACCAGGCAACGTTTTTCTAATGTTCCACTGTCCAATGTTGGTGAGCCTCGGTTTACTGTCGTTAACTGCTGCAACAGTCCTTCTGCTTCAAGGTTCAATGTGTTGGACATTCAGAGATGCTCTTCTTGGTTGTAACGAGGGGTCTGGATTACTGTAGCTCAAAGCAGTCTGCACATTCTCCCAGACATCAACAACATATTATTGCTCACCGTTGCCACAGACTATGTATGGATTTTTGACAATTCCCTGAAAAACCTGGAGATGGCTGTTTGAGTTGATCCGAGTTCGTAAAATACTCAGATCAGCTAACCCGACCTACTTCAGGAAAGGATGGTCATTTGGACTAACAAAACCTGTCTGTTACATCAAAGTATGACTTATAGGTGACAATCTTAGCATCCTATTTGTTTGAAATGAAAGGTGGCCATGACTGCTGACTCAAAATATGTTTGGTTTGTTTTTTAAGAGGAGTTCAGAATAAGACACCAGGCTGTAAATACAAGTTTGAAGCCATGTGTTCAAACTTGTATTTTCATCTGTTTTGGCTTCAAATATAATTAAAATCTTAAAGGACAAATTACTGACAGCTAAATCTACTCTAGTTTGTTAAATAGAGGAAAACGTATTTTGACTTACACTTGCTACATGCGCTGTGCAGCACAACAGGAAACTCCAACACTACCAAACAATGATTAGGAGCAGGTGAATTCAGTCAGACTAATGGGCATGGGAAGTAAAAACAAAGGAAACAACACCGGGAATCAAAACGTCAAAATAAAACAGGAAGTACACAAAAAGGGGTCCAAGAAAAAAAGAAGAAAGAATAAAACATTTACCAGAACAGGAACTGAGGAATGTATAAAAGACAAAATTCAGAACTTCAAATAAACATTCAAATAGCCATTTTTCAATATTGGATCACTTAATTGTAACAAATCAGTAACATTCACAGCCAATTCAAGACAGAGCTGTGAGAAAATTATCCCTTTTTATTTGTTCTGCAGCTATTTCTACATATGTTATCTGGATACTGTCTGATTCATGAATGTAAATGTACTACATTGGCCTTATCACAGCTGTGCCTGTATCAAGTCAGCCCTGTGCCAGGATAATGTTGTTGCTACTTCCTGTAGCTGGAGTTAGGTGACCTCTTACTTATGGCTTTCTTCACAATAAGGCAAACCTGCTACAAACCTGGCCCTTTCTTACAAATAGCATATTATTTACAGATATTTTATGTCTTTGATTTGTTTGTTTCATAAAGTTGTACTTTAATCAGAATTAATTCTTTTTTTTCTTTTTTTCTTCTTCTTCTTTGCATTAAAACTTCTATACGTTGTGCAAGTTTGCTCATTTGAACAGTAAAAACTGTGTCTTATGTTGTATGTTGCCTAAATTGTATAGGCAGCATATAATTGGTGGAGCACATGTAGACAAGGCCATTATATTTTATTGACTGCATTCGACTGATAGAAAACTGTGTAAGGTTTAAGAATTCACAGTTTAACAAAGGTTATTGGGGTTAAAATAGACAGGTGCTTACAGCAATAACATAGTAAAGGATTACTGATCAGATATTGACTGGATCAGATACCACAGTCATGGTTCAGTTTGAAAAAAACAACAACCCCACCTGACTTTGTTCCCATCTTTATTATTACCACCAGATGTTCTGATAAACATGCTGAGCATGTCTAATGGAGCCACACTCATATATATGGGAGAAATTGTTTTCTTACATCAGCTGATACCACTACTGCTACCACCAACAATAATAATAACAACAATTATTATTATCATCAACATGAGAGCTGAAACAAAGGTAGTGAAGACGAGGAGTGGTGAGAGAGATGGGGTGGGACCTTTCCACTATGGAGCAGCTGCAAAGGTATCGTGGCAGAAATACTGGCTGTGGTGAGATGATCCTGTCCTCCTCAGAGGACCAAGAAACCAGAGCAGGCTAAAGCTGCTGGCTGTACAAGGAAATACTCATTTGGATTTTCAGTTAGTGATGTTCATTGATGTGAGGGCTGGTTTTCTTTGTATTTGATTTTTTTCATTCAAGTTTCATTTAATCACAAAGAAAGTTTAAAGATAAGGTGCAGAGAAGAATATAAAGGGATTAAAATGTCAGTAAATCATCTTTACTTCAATCTCTAAAATCTTTTACACAATGTGTCACAATGATTGCTCTCAGTTGACCAGCTCCGCATGAAGCACTGATGTACCAGTCCCATATCTGCCACTGGCATTAATATCCTTCCATGTGCATGATGGAGGCTCCTGAAGGAGCAGCGGTTTTGTGGTTTTCAGAAATGTAAGAAATACATTGTCAGTAATGGATTTCCCAAAATATGAGACCATATTTGTTTGGATTTCCAGTCAAACGAGCAAAAGGTGACAGTATATAGCAAGTATGCAGGTGTTGAGGGTGCAGGTGCGCAGATGAGGGGGGTGTTGTTTATACATGTCTGTTAGCCGGGGGATGATTCTTCTAGAATCTGGAAAATAGAGGAAAAACACACACTGGTCTTCCATTCATGTTACATTCACTGCCTTTACTTCAGGTTGGAACTTGTGCCGTTTAATGAATACCTGTGGAGCGATGTTGAGCAGACACACACACACACACACACACACACCTCCTGCACTGTTATAGCAGTGCTGGTATTATGTCAGGTGATGTATTGTAGGTTTTGCAGCACAGGATTGCTTTGTGCATGTGGATAGGTACATAGGCATTGTCATTCTGGTTACTGCCTAGCTATGTTATCTGCTGAGTTGTACCCATAGTGAGGAAGGCATGTGGAGTATGTGGAAGAAACTGAGCATTACACACTGCTCTGAGGTAGTACTGAAACGAACACAAACATCGCCTCATTCATTCCAATTACAAAACTCTGTCAAGGGTCACATATTTCAGCCTCATCGGAGCCTACGTAAACTGTGCTGTTGTACTTGAATATAGAACAAATCTATAGGATTGTTCGGGTTGTCGACTTCACTTGGAGTCAGAGTACTAGTCTGACTTTGGTATTATCCAAAAGACCTCAAGTTAAATCACACAGAAACATCCCATTAGGATACGGTACAGTGAAAGAACTGTTACAGGAGTCAGACTAAACTGACAGCCACAGGGAAACACCTCTGAAAAACTCAGGCAGTTATTAGCAATAGACATGTGTGCAAAACAGCCCCAAAAAGCTATGCATCAGAATTCCACTATAGACACTACAAAATTGTAGCTACATGAATGCCTCACAACACGAGGGCAAAACTACACACACGCAGGAGGAAAAGCTGAAGTGCATCATTCACAGTTATCACACAGGAGCAGAAGGAAAAGGTGAGGAGTGGTTTTCGGAAATGGCACGACCCCTGTACATTTCTAATTTATCATACTTCCAATTTGAATGTATGCAGTGGAAATATGACACCAGGTGAAATTAAACTGACTGATGAAGGACCCCCCCCCCCCCTCCCCCGGCTGTGAGGATGTGGTGACTCAGTGGTGAGAAGACTTCCTTCCAGACAAAGTGTCACTAGCAGTTGGAAACAGTGTTGAGTTTTTAACTCTTACCTTAGAAGCACGCTTTTCAAAATTTCCCAGTCAGTTAAAACAATGGCAATAAAACTCTCCACCAAGGCTACATCTGCTCCAAGGCTAAGACTCCAGCATGGCATGACCAAAATATGCTAGATATGTCTAATAGAGGCCTAAACACCAAGAGCTTTATGTGGTTATTACTGGATATGCGAGCACATCCACGATATATAGTAGAAGTCGTGTATTGGAAAATATGCAGCATAGCCAATAAATGGAACGTGTGACTGGAAGGCACCTAAAAGAAGCATTAAAGTGGGCTACATAGTAGCCTGTATCATTGTCAGTGTGTGCCATTACCAGTGTGGGACTCACAGATTTGCATGATAGTGATCAAAGTGTAGGTGTGCAGAGAGGAGCTGTGAAATGTTCCATTAAGCTCATATGGTGTGATATGAATGCTGTATACTAATAATATAGAGGATAGAAGAAGCGTAAATGTGGTCAATGTAACTGTCTTTTTTGTAAATCAGTTCTAGCTTTTTGTGACTGTTTGCCTGTTTACCAAACAGCTGAAACTTCATAACAATCCCAGGACACATGTATATAGCATGTACACAGTAAATATAATATAATGGTGCATTTATTCTTCTGTGATTGATCAGGGATTGTCTCAGTGCTGATAGTTTCTGCACATGTCATGTGTTTGAAGGGGAATGCGGTGACACTGCAGTCTCAGCATACCGTTGTTCAGATGCATTTTAGTTCTTACTGTTTCAGATTTACATGTGTGACACACAGGATACACAAAATGTCTTCAATACAGACATTCATTCAGAAAGTTCTCTGGACTGTCAACATTTCCTCAGGTTTGACATCAAGCATTTCGATGTTGGCAGTAAGCTTCACAGCTTTGCACATTCACGTCAGAACATTTTCTAGGATCAGAGGTCAAATAATGTTGGATTTCCCTGAACCTGCAGCCTTATCACAGGCATGTCAGACTCAAGTCTCACAGAGCAGTGTTCTCTGATTTGATTGGAAGAGCAGAAGTCCTTTTAACTATAGTTTAACTACAATTTCTGTAACATATAATTACATTTAGAACTGAATGAACATAAACCTGTTTTAGATGCACGATATTTTTCAAAATATTCTTTAAGATGAAAAGTTCCAGGTATTCCTCTTAAAACATGTTTGTGACATGAGGCCATTTGCACTTTTATTTATTTTTTTATTAATCAAAAAAAAGAAGCAGTTTTTGTATCACTACCCCACTCTTCCACAAGTGGGATCAAAAATGACCCCAAGCAGTTCCTTTGGAATTTTCTATGAACCTTTAATCCTGAGCAACCCTGACTGTCCCACTTACACATCTGATGTCAGCAGCCTCACCACCCAGGACGTCATTTTTACACAGCAACAAGCATGTAAGTATGTTTATCAACTTATTTTTCATTGTGAGATTATGAAGTGTGATCAAATTAGTGATCAAATGTGTGAAATGTCTGATCAGATTAGTCTACTTTTGTATTTAGGTAGCTAACACAGTATTGTGTTAGCTAATAGATGGATGAAGAGCCCATCAGAGGCATTGACTCAGAATCTGACATCTCAGATGTAGAGGACCCAGACTATTGTTCCCCCCACTGAACGAGGCCAGTGCGACACAGAGGAGTCCTCTGATGAGGAAATGGACATTGTGTCCACCAGAATGAGCCGTGAGGGCTCTTACTGGGCAGAGTTATAGTGAATAGTCCCGGCCAGGGCCTGCACCTGGGATTAGTACTGTCTTCCCAATAGATGCATGGAAGCTGTTCATGTCTGATAATATAATAGGAGAGGTGCTGACGTGCACAAACATGGAGGCACGAAGAGTAGCCACAGACACGGGAAAAGAGTGGAAAAACAACAAACAATGAGCTCATGGCCTTCACTGGATTGACCATTCTTGCAGGAAGTGAGAAGAACTGGGATGTACCAGTCGGTGTGCTTTTTGGGAGTCCTCTGCATAACCCATGGTACAAGGCCACTATCTCAATTGAAAGACTAGAAGAAATTTGCTGTTTCTTGCGCTTTGATGATGAGAGGACCAGAGCCTACCGACTGAAAACAGACCACATGGCAGCTTTCCGCTACATATGGGAGCTGTTCCTGGTCAACTGCTGGCAGAAATTCTTCCCTAGTGATTGTGTTACAGAGGATCAACAACTTGTGCCTTTCAGAGGGAAGACCCAGCTTCTGCAGTATATGCTAAGCAAGCTCACCAAGTATATGAATGTATCATCTTAACCAAAATGAGAGAAATGTCTTTAGTTTATTGCAAAAATGCATTGATTTTATTTGATCATTTTTGACCGCACCCATGGAAGAGTGTAGGTATTGGTAGGTTGTGCATCCAAGAGTTAACAGCAAAAGCTACATTTTCTGGTAGGCATGCATGCATGTTCCCAGTTAAAGCCAACCAGTAATCTAATGCCATCTTGAACCAATATACCAAGAAATAATGTTCACTCCTTTTATAATTGCAGCAATCAACTGCAGGTGCAAAGCAAACAAAGGAAACAGAATTAAACTGTAACTTCAGTCTACGCAGTGAGGCGAATGGGCCCTTGTGCAATAATGAGTCAGGCTTAAGAGGCCACTGAAGCATGTGTGGTATCTGGATCTGCTCAGGCATTCTGCCCTGCAGCAACACCGTTGGAATGACTAATGTAATAAAATTCACTATGTGCCCATCTATCTTCTTTGACAAACATGTACAGTGTGGCAACCACTGCTGTGATTAGAGATAAAGTTCATGAGCAAGAATGTCAACCTGCTCTGCAGCTTTGTCCTCTTCATTAAAAAGCAGTCCAAGTCCCAATCATTTAAAACAAACAAACAAATGGTATTGAGTTTTCTGCCTTAGATGATTAGATGTCCCTTCAAATAGGGGACATTTCAAGGGTTTGCATAAACAAAAAGATCTTGTTACCAATAACATTTGCTCTGAAGAGAAAACCTCAGTAGGCACATTAAAAATCATCTAAAAGCATTTCTGGCTGTTTTAAAAGCCACATGTACTGGAGTCTACTGCAGTAAAGACATCATGCAGTATGTAACAGCAAGAGTCAGTGTTACAAGCTAAAGTCTGTGCAGTCTATGTTAACGGAAGAACCCTCCAAGTGCTGCCAACAGCATAATCCAAGGATCTTTACACTAAAACTAAACATTTCAAGGTGCTGTGTGGTAACATGACAGGATTACATTTTACATATACATGGATTTAAACTGAAATGTGAAAAAATGGACATAAACACAATGATGTCATTGTGACATCATTGTCAAAGTGGCATGTTTTTTATTGTACTGGAAGAAAGAAAATAAGTAATTCAGACATATACACAGACATGAATGAAAACTGCCGTCAAATTCATCAACAGTGAGCTAAGGCAGGAGTGTCCACCGCCAGGCCTCAAGGGCTGCTGTCCTGCAGGTTTTACATCTGGGTCAGCACACCTGAATCGCATGAGTTCATTCCCAGGCCTCTGGAGAACTTGTTGAGGAGGTCATTTAGCCATATGAATCAGCTGTGTTGGATCAGGGACACAACTAAAACCTGCAGGACACCGACCCTCGAGGCCTGGAGGTGGACATCTCTGCTCTATACAAAAAGACACACACTTAACAGCTAATGCTACACTGCTAGCCTGTGCAGTGCGAGTGTACCTCAGAAACCAGCAGTTTTAATGCCACATTCCTCAGCTTGCGTGTTGTGCATTTCAGCACACACACAACTACGCTTTCTACATTTTTTAAAAGCATGTCACCTTAATACGTGATGTGCTTGTAGTGCTGAAGGCAGATAAGAGTAAAGAAGGGGAGGCATGTTAGAAAACTCCAGACTACACAGGGAGACGGTTTCTTTATTTAAAACTCTACAGTAAATACAGGTACATACACGGTATGTTTAAAAGCTTCGCTCCACCGAGCATTCAGCACCGAGTGAAACATGCAGTCGTGTGCTGACGTTCAGCTGGACAGCACATTGTCTTTAACTGGAGACATGGGCTCTTTTTTCTGACAGCCAGTCATCTTCTGGGCATCTCTGAAAACACAAGAGTAGAAGTGTTTACGGCTCTTCCATTAAATAATACTCATCACAGGCATACTATGTCTATGCTGTTGAGAAGCTATGAGCTAAAAATGCTCCCAGTTTCCTTTCGACAGCATCTTTTAACAATGTGAAAAATGTGGTCTCAGAAATATTCTACAGCAACATGTTTCTGAGTAACAACAGGAAGAAAAGCTGGAATAGTTACTGGTGCTGCTCGAAACCTTAAACCTTGGATGGCTTTGAAGCCATTGAATCATTTTTGACGTTAATTAACTGAGACATTAACTTTTGATTAGATAAACCTGGTAACAATGGAGCTAGATAACAAGCTCAAAGTGTACTGAGAGCAGTGTTTGGTTAAAAGGAGCCTACAGTTTCTCTGAGTAATCAATGAGACCAGAAAAGTTCTACAAAGACAGAAAAGCGTCTGTTTGGGTTTAATTTGTAACATTAACCAAACTTGTTGGCTGTTGGTTTACTGCAGCAGTGGATCAACTGCAGTTCACACTTTTACCTGACTTAATTTTTTTATTTGATTTATTTTATTCTATTGTATATAGTATGTTGTTCTTTTTCCATTGGGTTTCCTCATTTTTGCTGCTGTAACTCATCACTGTCCACTTTGTGCTGCCCCACGTGTGGGACTAATAAAGGTTTATCTTACATCATGATTTCAGTCTTCTCTGAGTTAATAAGCACCGCTCAGTACAAAAAGAAAAATAACAATTTTATATATTGAATCTTTAGAGCTAACGTGGATTTTCTGGAAGGTCAGAGGTTGACCATGTCAAAAGTACTACCAGCTTGTGTGTTACACAGTTCATGCTTACTAAACCCAGGACCTTTAATGGTGGTGGTGATGGACTATGACTGCTGTGACTTCTGTCACTGGAGTATTTCTCCCAATTACTTTTTAAAGCTGAAGTTCCTCCAGAGGCTGCTGATGGTGGCCTGGACACCAGGGTTGTTTTCATTATTCACTGAGGGGAATTTCTTGCCCGGATTCAAAGACCTCTTCCTCAGTCCGCTGACCCTCGCTGGGCCCAGTGTTCGCACTCTTGCCGTTTGACTCTGGCTGCTGGACTTTGGTTTTGGCAGACCTGAAACCTGGAAAGAGACAGATCATGTGCATGAAGACACACAGGAAACAGAGGTGAAGAGGTAGGGGATTCTTTTTGGTTTAAAACATGGTGTCTTAATATGTAAGGAAACTGCAGTTATTTATTTCATGGTAACACTGTCTTTGTTTCCCATTGTGAGATTCATGCTGTCCAGACAATACAAAAGACCGATGACAAGAAGAACAGCGTTGGAGCAAACCAGTCATTGGACTGCAACACAGTTCAGAACCATTTCAGGTGACAACACCAGGTGACTGACATGATGAATGAAGAAATGAATCAGTCAATGTCGAGCTCAGAGCGGAGAGGATTATTCTGCACAAGTTGAGGTTTTCATGCACACTGAAATCCCAGTTAGAGTTTTTGAGCATTTTTACAGTCATTCATTCATCAACATGTAAGAGGTGATCATGTCTTGGATCAATACTATTTAAAAATAGTAAAGAGTAGAATAAAATCTATAAACTGTGGGTGTGGACATGGATGCAGCAGTCAGCCCAGAAACATTTATTGTACATTACTGTATCGACCGCTGTTGAAACACTCATCCATATAAAGCTTTAGACACACTGACACTGATCGCTGATCAATCCTTTGTGGCGCTCTCACCCACTCCATGAAGCTCTCCACACGCTGTCCTTGAGCCAATCTGAAGGCCACATGTTTGGAGGTCTGTAGTGATTGGCTCTGCAGAAAGTCTCCCACCTTGGTGCACTGTGAGCCTTAATCACTCCTGTGGAGGGATGTTCTGGCTCTCAGTGTCACGCTGGAACATTTGTACACGACCAGTTTTCGGTGTTCTGGCTGAGAAAAGGAGATTGTCGTCCAGGATTTTAACAGTACCCTCCATGCTTGACTGTAGGGATGGTGCTCTTTGGACCATACTCAGCATTTTTCTTTCTCCAAACACAACAGACGGAGCTGATGTCAATTATGGCTTCATCAGGCTGCAGCAGTTTCCTTCAAGCCTTCTCTGAATCATTTAGATATTCACTGTGAGCTAACAATTGTGTTGTGCTCCCAGCTCCTTTCAGGTTAACATTGCAGTCTAGGTTTTGATTGGTCCATCACCGTTCTCATGATCATCTTCAGCCTGTGAGGAAAGATCTAGCATGGACTTCCACACTGATTGTATATACATACCACAAGCTGAGGTCGTGCAACGTGTGTGAGCCAGACTTCCTGCTGGGTTGTAATCAAACACTTATTTCTCTATGATATGGGACTTCAGGTGTTATAGAAGAATGCAAACAAAATGGAAAACCAATTCCTTGGTCCAAATAAATAATTTAGGTATTAATACAAAACAAAATCAAGAAGAAAAATCGATACCTCATCACTTTCTTTTGCATACATTCGTTAAATTCTCGGGGAGCAACACCACAAATGGATGAACAAAAAAACGAAACATCAAAATTCTGGCGGCTGCTGCGAATTTCAAAAATCCTACGTCACCTCGGTCTCAAGTAACCGCAGTCACAGCGTTTTCAGAAAACCCTGATTTTGACCTGAGGTCACGGTCAGTGGGATTCAGACTTGACCGAGACCTTTAGGCTGTTGCATCTTTGGTATTTCTGTCATATGGCATGCTCTGGGACAATGCAAAGCACGCACATTGCATTGTGCAGATGAACTGTCAACTGTGCAAGAATGGCAGTTTGAGATTATACAAATGATTTGTGGTGTGACTTCCTTTGTGGAAACATGAGGCAGTTGGCAGTGTGTACGACTCTGCCTCCGTGTTTGACTTTAAATAGCCAAAATCTGTCCACAAATCCTTCAGACGTTCCTTTTTAACAGCGTTCTTTTCAGCCGCTACCTTTGGGCTGTCTTATTTCATAACACATTGGTTTTCATCTTCTCTTGTATCTCACACACACTCCTAATGTACTGGTGTGTACGGCTGACTCATTGGCACTGGCCCTTTGTGCCATCTGTGACAACATTCACTGCCTGACTTCAACAAACAACAATTTAAACAGTTCTACAACAAACATGCCATTCGACACATAAGAAAACCACACGTGTTGGATGGTGTTGAGCAAACTAAGAGTGCGTTCCTACAGAACATTTGACTCAGCTGTGATTAAACCCAAAGCCTGTACAATGCTGGATTCTGGTTCAAACTCACCTTAGTTCTCGGCATGCCAGGTTTCACCTTTGCTTCTGCTGAGTGTGTGGGACTGTGCTCTATCTCTGAATCTTTTATTTCCTAAGGAAGCAGACAAAGTCAGACACAAAAAAACAAAGTTGTGAAACCAGAAAACCTTTCTATGCAACTACTCAACAGAAATGAAACTGTGATGACGCTGACCCAACCACAAGGGACAAACAGCATTTGTAAAACGGGGAGATTTACAGCAACTTACAGAAGCAGCATCCTCCTGGTAGGAGGAGGGGAAGCTGTAGGTGGGGGCTTCCTCTTTATGGAAGGAAGTGAGGTAAGGCTGCGACTGGGAGAAATAAGCGCTGTCCTGGGAGGGAGGGGAGTCTGAGAGCTCATCCTTCTCCTCTGATTTCCTGTCCTGGGAGAAGGGCTCTGGAAGAACCGCATCTCCAGAGGGTCTGCTGATCTTTGGTGGAGATGAAGAGCTTTCCTTTTTATACTGAAACTGCTGCAGCGCAGACAAGCTTGAGGTGGACAATGGTGTGGTGGACTGTTCAGTTGAGGGGCCGTCTGACCAGCGGAATAGGCTGAGGCCACAACTGGCTGAACTGGTGGTACTAGGTGATGGAGATGGCTTGATGGTTTCCAGAGACGGGCCATCTGAACTCTCGCTGTCACAGTTGTGAATGCTGGCCGAGGACTTCTGAGTGGGACTGACAGCTGTGGGGTCCTCCGGGGAGCAATCCTGAACGCTCCGACTCGGTGCTGAACTGGAACTGCTGAAGAATCTACACATGGAAGATGGTCACATTCAAGTTGAGGGTGATAGTAAACAAATATTAGTGGAGCATTATTTTGGTTGAGTTACAGCACTTGGTTTAAAGCAATATTTAAAACCTTTAAGACATACAGCCAATTTCATTTGTCTCAAAGTTCAAAAAAGACCAAAATGACTCAAACATGTGTCAAGCACACATCTTATTCAGTTTATAGTTTATTTCTGAGCTTCAGAATAGGTTTTCTTTCCACTCATTTGAGGCATTAATCAGAATTAATATCCTACTCCCTTTTTGTTGCCTTGAATAACAACATGTCCTTCATTCATGAGTTTTTAGTATCTCACAGAATCACAGGACTTTCAGCCTACCCTGATTCTAATATGAACCAAGTCTTGATCTTATCCATTTCTGTCACTGACAATGAGATGAGTTATTTGCCACACATCTGTGTTCTACAAGGGTCCAATTTTGTGCCTTTACCTTCATGTATCTACAAGTGAAATCCATGTCAGCCGAGTCCCTCTGCTGGCCTGTAACTAAACTCACAGCACACATCTCACTTGTACAAAATTAAAATCTAATAATATCCCATTTTGTAATTGAAAAGAAAAACATTGCTGACATAGCATTATCACATTTGGTTATGACTTCATAACCTGGCATAATTAAGATGCTGTGACTATAATGATCTGCAGAGGCACAAGTGTTATCAGCAGTGCTGCCCAGACTACACAAGACAATAGACACCCAGGTCGAGTTCATTCTCCACCTCTGCTAGAGCTCTCCTCCAGCTGCAGAGTGGACTCCTGGGGAGCAAAGACCTCCCCGCCAGAGAGTTTACACCAGGTTGAAAACCACTGGTTACGCTCAAGGACAGGAAGGCCAGATATGAATTTGTCAAAAACTGTCTAAAAGAACCTGCCCAGTTCTAGAACTGGGCTCTGGTGTCCATCAGTGGCCTTTAAGCAGATTTTCATTGTTTAAACCAGCGGTCTACAACCTGTTTTGCTCCACTGACCGGTTTAAGGTCAGACAATATTTTCACAGACCGGCCTTTAAGGTGTGGCGGATAAATACAACAAAATAAATGATACGACCGAGACAAAAACTGTGGATGTTTTAAATATAATAATAAACAAAATCATTGTGTAACTTTATTAGCAGCGTCCTCCTGAAATACGCCAACAACATTGAGAGTAACATCCTCCTCTCTTAATGCTCTCTGGTCGCTATGGAAACACGTAAATATTTCTTTCAAAATAAGACACACAACTACAACACGGGAAAGACCCCGGGAAACCGAGTTAACGATAGAAACCCTGAAAACCATAAATTTCACACTCAAGCCTCAACTCTCGGGGCCTGGGGGTTGGGGACCGCTGGTTTAGCAATATCAAATAGAAAATGTATTATTTCAACTTATTTGCTAATGAATCAAAACATGTTTTCCCATATGTTTATATGTTTTCCACTAGTTCATGCATTTATTACTTCCAGGCTGGACTACTGTAATTCACTATTATCAGGATGTCCTAAAAACTCCCTGAAAAGTCTTCAGCTAATCCAAAATGCTGCAGCAAGAGTCCTGACAGGGACTAGAAAGAGAGAGCAGATTTCTCCTGTTTTGGCTTCCCTTCATTGGCTTCCTGTTAAATCCAGAATTGAATTCAAAATCCTGCTCCTCACATACAAGGTCTTAAATAATCAGGCCCCATCTTATCTTAATGACCTTGTAGTACCATATCACCCTATTAGAGCACTTCGCTCTCACACTGCAGGCCTGCTTGTTGTTCCTAGAGTATTTAAAAGTAGAATGGGAGGCAGAGCCTTCAGTTTTCAGGCCCCTCTTCTGTGGAACCAGCTTCCAGTTTGGATTCGGGAGACAGACACTATCTCTACTTTCATGATTAGGCTTCAAACTTTCCTTTTTGCTAAAGCATATAGTTAGGGCTGGACCAGGTGACCCTGAATCCTCCCTTAGTTATGCTGCAATAGACGTAGGCTGCCGGGGATTCCCATGATGCATTGAGTTTTTCCTTTCCAGTCACCTTTCTCACTCACTATGTGTTAACAGACCTCTCTGCATCGACTCATATCTGTTATTAACCTCTGTCTCTCTTCCACAGCATGTCTTTATCCTGTCTTCCTTCTTTCACCCCAACCAATCACAGCAGATGGCCCCGCCCCTCCCTGAGCCTGGTTCTGCCGGAGGTTTCTTCCTGTTAAAAGGGAGTTTTTCCTTCCCACTGTCGCCAAAGTGCTTGCTCATAGGGGGTCATATGATTGTTGGGTTTTTCTCTGTATGTATTATTGTAGAGTCTACCTTACAGTATAAAGCACCTTGAGGCGACTGTTGTTGTGATTTGGCGCTGAATAAATAACATTGAATTGAATTGAATTGAATTGAATTGAATTGAATACAGGGTTACTCATCACCACCATATTGAATTACATTTCTAGCTGGACTTCAGGAGGCCCCTGCCAGGACCAAGCATCAGGCAGCCTTTTGTTTTGGGGGTTTCCTTCCTTTAGTCGTGGGCTAAAACTTATAAATTGTTTACTGTTGCTTTTTAGCCTGCTGTGTGAGTTTACATTTTTTACACATTTAACAACAGGGGAGGGGTGGAGCAGTGAGTTCAGGGTAGAGCTGGGCGATAGAACGATAACGATATGTATTGCGAAATAACTTTTTCTCGATAGAAAAATTAAACTATTGCGATAGGCCTCATCTCTTTTGTCCTCTTAAAAAAAAAAGAAAAAAAAAAAGAAAAGAACAGCCAATCAAAATTAAGTAGCGCAGAGCCGAACCAATCACAGCCGCAGCGTCACGTCACGTGACTTGTTACGTACAGCACAAGCGCCAAGGCGCACATGTGTATTTGTTTTTGCAGCCGTGCAGCCCGGGTAATGAAGGAAATGAGTTTGCCGACTAGAGAAAAATCAACCGAGAGCGTGAGCGAAGGTTACCGAAGAAAAAACGATGATGGTTCCAATGCCGGAGAGCTTGTCGACCGGAAGGGCCACAGAAGTTCCGTAGTGTGAAGGTATTTCGGCTATTTCAAGTCTGACAAAAAACAGAGTAGCGCGCACTGTAAATTGTGCCGAAAGCAAGTCTGGAAATACAATAAAGCGGTGCATGCTCAGTCTCTGACTGAAAGCGCTGATTCGTCATTCGGCTTTTGTCAGACTAAAGTAACTGTTAAAACTGTTTGAAAAGCTAAGCTATACAACAAGGAGAGATTGAGAATTTCCTTTTAGTTCTCAGTTTATTTGATATTGACAAAAGTTAGTCAATTTTGTCTGTTCTTCTGTAAAACAAACTAAGATTTATTTTTAGAATTAATATTTTGTTTCTAAGTGGAATTGACAATTTAGTCTGTTTTGTTTGTTCTATTTTGAAACTTAAACGCTTTAGCGGCTGCCTTTTGTGTAGTTTGCAATATTTGCCTTTATTTATCTGAAACTGAAGTCTCATGTTCCTTAAGTACATCGACCCTGTTGAACTTATTATGGGAAATAAATATTTAAATCAAAACAAGCTGCTGATTATTTCACATTTTACTTGTGAGCAACGGCACATTTAAATCTTACAAATATAGTTATTTGGCTTATATCGTGATATATATCGTTATCGCCTGAAATGAAAAACACATATCGTGATATGAAAAAATCTTATATCGCCCAGCTCTAGTTCAGGGGTCATGTCAGGTCTAATAATGCCTCCAGGGCCGACCAGAGAGCTGTGTGGTGTGTGCTGGGCAGCAGGAAGCAGCAGGAAAACTACGTGTATTAAGAATGTCGGACAACACTGCAAACAAACATTGTTCAGTCTTCCAGCGCTGTGTGCATCGAGTCCTTTCAGTTACACAGTGTTAGAATTAGGGTCGCGTTACCTGCTGCGTGTGACCTGGCCATCCTCCTCAGCTTCCTGGTTCCTCCTCTGCAGGACAGTGGCAAATATATTGCGTGACCGGGGCAGGCTTGTTACTGTGGGCTTGTCTGCTGGCTGGTCTGACCTGGAGCGCTTTGGGCTGGATGAAGAGTACTCCTGCAGCACATCCTGGTCCGATATACTCGAGTCTACAAGAGGGTAGAGATAAAAAAATAAAATAAAATAAAAAACAAATAAAACCCTTAAATGATGACCCATTTATTTATTTTTTAATTTGCTCTTTTGTCTTTTTTTTTTTTTGTCCTTCTCTGAATCTAAATTTCAAGAAGTCACAACTACTCTGAATTCAAGCTGCTAATTTTCCTGATTTGCATTTTTCTTGTTAAGCCACACATCTAGCTTCCCACCTCTGAAAGCCATTGTTCATTCTAACTCTATCTAGAAAGGGCAGATAATATTTGATCTGCTGAAATCTGCCTAATTAAACCAACTTCAGGCTCTGTGTCAACAAAACTGTCCAAACAAATGTACAACATTAACATGGATATCAGTAAAGCTGCACGGTTGAATGTAGAACAATAGTGTAATGTTTAGTATTTCTACATGAAAATACCTTCGTGCTAATTGTTTCAGTTATGCTTCACATACTGAAACGCGGTAAATAAAAAGAAGCATGAAGCGTAGATACAGATTTCTACTTTGTTACATTCCACTACACAACATGAGCACAGCATGAAGATCTCACCCTCTCCGGGCCTCTTCACCTGCAGCTCTCTGCAGGGTAGCCTTAGGCCATCCAGGTTGATGACTCTCTTCTTCCCCCTGGTGGAGAGAGGCCTATCTGGAGAGGTTGGGAGCTGGGCAGGTGCCGCAGAGGCTGGTGTAAAGCCTCTGCTCCAAATACTCGGCCCTGTGGAGCCCGGTGAGTAGCTCCAGCTGTGACTGCGGCCTTTGCATTGCTGAAATTAGGTTTGGAAAGTTGTTCTATATTAAAAAACACACTTTATTTTGAGAATCATAACACCTTTGACTGACCATGATCCAATACCTGTGGAATAGGTTTGTCTGGGCTGAAGTCATCTATCCTCTCCATGGTGTTGATGTCAAGGTTTCCCAAGGCCATCTGCAAGCCCTTATCATCTCCTAAATGACTGAATTCACCATCAAGGACAAAATACTGGGCAGGCCAAGGCAAGCAACTTACATTAGTCACCTTTCTAAGTCAAACATGAGTCGAGATAAGAGCAGATCAGATGTGTTACAGGACATGAGGATACAGTCCAGCATAGCTCAGGGTGGCTGGGTCAATGTGCTCTGGGTATGGGTTGAGGGGCACGACCTTCCTCCTGACAGGATCAAAAACCAGCTGATAGAGAAAGGTGTTATTGGCTCTGACAAATCCCTCGATGTACTGTTCGGGAACGACGAGACTCATCTTCAGGTACTGGCCCATCTTTCTGATTACCTGACAGGAAGAAGAGCAGTCTATCAGTGCTAACAAACAACGACAAAAACATTCAGGATTTTATTTGTCAACAATCAACATGTGATCAAAAATAACTGTTGTTGTCACTAGTTAAGAGTGTGTATAGCACAACTACAGCATCTTAGAGGTGGGGTGGACAGGGTTCATTTCACTCTCAATTCATTTTGTTTATATATTTGATTTCTAATTCACAAGAGTCAGAACAATTGCCTCGAGGCACTTTATAGTATAAGTTAAAGACGACAAAGTAAACCCCGACAATCACACAACCTCCTCTGTGAGGCAAGCACCTAGCAGGAAGCAAAGACTTCCTTCTAACAGGAGGAAAGCTCCGCTCTCCGGCAGCCATGTGCCACAGCTACTTGGCTGTGAGGGACAAGAAAAGACAGCTGAAGAGACACATGATTTTCTTATAGGTAGGATTATTGTATATACTGTAAATGACCAAGCAGACACTATGATCAATAAAATATCTAAATGGATAGCTTCATGGTTTGGGCCTCTCCTACCCTCAGTATATCAGGGTCTTTGGCAAGCTGCAGCAGCTTGCAGGCTTTGCCCAGACCGATGCCATGCAGAGAGGCAAGATAGTCACAGCCAGAGAGGATGCACATGTAGCGGAACTTTTCCTCTGTGAAAACATTCCCCAAGGATCGGCAGCGGCCGAGGTTGCTTTGGTCTATCTCCAGGCCGTTGCCCTGCTTGTCCATCTTGAGAATCACCTGTGAATGAAAAGAAAAAAGACAGACTCATCTTAACACAGCCCTGTTTGCTCCTGCTAATTAGAGAGATAAGACTAGGTTTAAAATGAATTCATTCTTCACTGATATACAGTGTTGCATATAGAGTAGAGACAGCATGCAGCTGGAAATGCATCTCCTGAGTTTAGATACCTTTTTGCACCCAAATGCCAGCAAGTCAGAGTCCTCTGTGATGACTGCCTGGGCCAAACCAGATTTACTGAGGTAAGCCAGCTGAGCATCAGCTTCATACGGAGCCACAACACAGTCCACGCCTCTCGCCCGTGCAGCCTGGTTCAAGAACACACAAAAACAAGCCCTTCTTCACCTTTACATGACAATTTTTAAAACATAATTTTTGAAAATGCATTTTAGTATTTTCTGCACATGCAAACGGTTTTAGACCACTAAAGTTGTCTTTGTGGAGTGTTTATGGATAAATAAGGAAAAATGGAGACTTTTTGTGAAAGGATGACTCATGCACACATGTTCAGTTTGTGATTGGGTGAGAGAGCTAACTTTCTTCACAGAAAGTATAGATTTTATTGCTAATTACGCAACATTAAGCAACCATTTACAGAAGCAGGTGCAGTACATAAGATATGAAGAACTTTATTTATCCTGAGGGAAGTTCTTTCGTCATACACCTGCTCAGTGCAGCAAGAGAAACACAGGAATAAAGACATACAACAACATACAATAAGAATTGTAGGATACAGTAGGATAGTGCAAATATAATATCAAAACAAGAGCAAAACAAAGTAACAATATAACTATATCAGGTAAAAACTAACTAGTAGGGTTGTTCGATATAACCATATATATCGGATGACGATTTGAAAACATCTATCGTTTGTTTCGTGGTGTCGCAAAATAAACTGCTTACAGTAATATGTTTTCATGGTTTTGATGGTCACTGTAGCGGCTATATTCATTTCTTAAAGTTCGCTGTTTCTCTTATATTTAAAATAACCACACTACGGACGGACAAGCCACTGTTTTTACGTGTTGTCGTTGGCAACAATGACGGTAAACCCAGCGTGTGGCTCCGCCGTCTGCTTGTTTACTTTTCACAATAAAGCTGAAGATCCTGATTTTTCAAGAATAAACTGAAATGATGACAAACAGAAGGACCAGTCAAAACAAATCGAGGGCCTTATTCTTAAACGAGGGGCTGCCTCTGTAGCATGGACATGGTTTGGTTGTGAAAAGTCTGACACGGACCAGAAAACTGTACTCTGCAAATTGTGTTGCAAACCGGTCCCCACCTCAAACACTACAAACCTCTTCTACCACCTATGCAAGAGTCACATGACAGAGTGTGGAGAGAGTTTACGGATGAGAAGCAAAAAGAGCCGTCAGGTGCTCCACATAAACCTCAGACTCCAACGTTAGAACGGGCTTTTCCCCGCAGCACGCCGTGTGATAAACACTCAAAGAAAACGGCGGCTGTTACAACTATTTTCATGCATCGGTCAAAACACTCGACTCCAGCTACATGACGCCCAGCTCAAAACACTTCACACAAGTCGAGTTGCCCGAGATTCACAGAATTGACAGAAAATGTAAATTTTTTGTGATATATATCATTATCAGTACGATAAATGTCTTATATCGGGATTTAAAATCTTGGTCATATCGCACAGCCCTAGTAAGCAGACTAACAGGAAATAAATAAGAGGAACAAGAAATAAAGAGGAAAGTAGCTTAAAATGCAGAGAGCATGTCAGACAGGCTGCCATCCGTACAGTCACGGGATCATGAAACTGTGTTAAAATGCTAATCCAGACAAAGATGGCGTCAAACCCCCACGCTGTCACAGAATAAGTTAACACAACAGGTGACAGTGATTACCAGAAGCATAGCAGTAAAGGCACATCGTGCTTCACGAGCACGCCATACGTCACGCTTACAGGGAGATCGAATAGAAGGAGAAGAAAGAGTCCCCACCTTAATCAGGTTATGAGCCATAGCTGGGGTGATGTTAACACAGCGGTTAAAACACTCTCTGGCCTCGGACAGTTTGCCCTCACGGAGCAGCTGTCTGCCTTTTTGAAGGTTGGTTTCTCTGCGCCTGAAAGGTACACAAGTGAAATCAAACTGAGGACATACAACGTGAGGTGGAAAGAAGTGACAGTCATGATTTGAAACCATATGATACGATGCTGTGGTGTCACTGTTAGCTGTAAAGAAAAAATGAGGACAGTCACAGGTACAGCTCAGCTCCCTTGTCAAGGATAACAATGTGGTTTTGGACATCTTTTGCTTCATGATTTTAAAGTATTTGTTTGTGATGGGGATGTGCACTCATTGCTCAGGAACCTTCACACACACTCTGCTGCTGCTTTGAAATGCAGCGCTTCATCAGTGCGACCGGCCAGTCAGGTGTAAAAAAAAAAAAAAAAAAAGTCTCAGCAACTCTGAAAGTCCCATATTCCCATATAGGGCTGGGCTATATCATACCATACATGGTAATACCGGTATAATGTTGGGCAACGATAGGAAAATGAAATATCGCGATAGAATATGGGTAAAACGCGCATGCGCAGTGCCTTTGTTTACATACACACATGGCGGCGACGCAGAATGAGAAGAGCGAAAGTGGATTGTTGAGTGAAACAGATGAACCACAACTGGTTTGTAAAAATGCTGCAACTTCAGTGGTGTGGAACTGGTTTAGCTTTCGTCCGTCAGATACACAACAAAGCACTATTTTTGGTAGAGCATGCTAGCGGGCCGTCGTTATTACCGTGTTGTTTGGAAAATACGGCACACTTAAAATCAATGCTTTCATTTTTCTGAAAATCGACCTTATAATCCCGCGTGCCTTATGTATGAATTCTGGTTGTGTTTACTGACCTCGAAACGATTTTATGTACACGGCGCTCGAAAATCTGTCAAATGTTTTAGTACGACTTTGCTAAGCTACGAAGCCGCACCGCTTGATGGATTGTCGGAGCATTACGGCTACCGTAGGCAGGCGCCTCGCGGAGTGATACGTACTGTGCTTCAACATAATATCACCGTACTGTGTGTGTATAACCTCTTTGTAAGTTTTGTGGATATTATACATGGTTATGCTGAGGATATGTCGGCCAGTTTCCACTGGAAATGCCTTTTGGTTAAACTGTCAGCGAGGAATTTGCACTGTTACATTTTTATATAACTTTAATGCACATAAAAAACAGCTGCTTGTTTAAGTGAAAATACATTGATGGGGTTTTTTGCACTAATAAAGTTGTGGAGGTGTAAAGTAGTTTGTCTAGTGTCAATTATATCGTCAGTTATATCGTTATCGCAAATTTTCAAATGTATATCGTGATAAATATTTTTGGACATATCGCCCTGCTCTATTCCCATATCCGGATCTAAACCAATGATTTCTGTAGCCCTACACATGTGTGTACATTTAAAAGTGCAGGCGGATAGAGAGAGGTGAGCAGCCTCGGCCCAACAGAGGTGGATGTAGCTGTGGGCAAAGAGAAAAGATGAAAAGAACGATTGATAACTTTTTCGTTAAGGCCTGATCAGTTTGAAATTCATAGCCAGTGCTCTGACACGGAGCTTATGTCTAACACAGGTCCAGAGACGGCATCAGACAATGAGCCACACACGAGTGACTCCGAGCCAGAGCCCACTGAGACTAAAACGGGGAAGTGTATGTTTGGAAGAGAGCGGCATGACCAGTTTCCCTGGTTAAGGTATGCACTGCATTTACTGTGGTGAGTGTGGAGAGACCACGGCCAGCAATACTGCACTTCTGACTGGTGCTAATATGTTTCCAATTGAAACACTGAAAAAGCACAGTGTACCCCTAACCCTAACCCCTCCTCCCCACGGCCTTTCAGCAGCAAACAGGTCGTCAGAGGAGGCCGAGAGGATGATTACGTTTAACATTACCTACAATGTTTCCAAAGATGTTCTCTTCACTAAGTTCAAGTCTGAAATAATTCTTCACAAGAAAAATGGCTTGAACGTAAACCCCACGTACGATAATGAAGTCGCGTGTGCTCTGTTTGTAGGTCACGGATACAGTGAAAAGAAAAGAAAAAAAAAAACAGGGAAAAAAGGCAAAATTACAGGAGCTGGCCATCTGAGGGGCATGTGACTGCAATGAAGGATAGTCCATAAGATATCGATCATGTTCAGATACTGAGGTGTTCAGTTTGAAGCCTGTGAGACACTTTGAGGTCCTTTTAATTTAAGTTTAAATTTCAGCTCAGTGAAGCATGTCCAGCACTTTTACAGTGACTTATCGTTCTTCTACAAATGTGCTCCAAATAAAGAACTTTGTGTTGACAAGATTGTTAGTTAATCATTTCATTTCAATCAAATCAATATTGTCTGTCTGGACAGCAATATTTGAAAAAAGTGAACATGTAAAACTGTGGTGTTGATCGACACGGTTGAAAAATTTGGGTGCACCTAAGAAAAACAGTGCACCAGTGCAACCATGGCAACAAGTTAGTCTAGAGCCCTGTGCCACATGCATACACACTCAAACCTGTCTTTGGTTTATATCAGTCACACATTGTAACATTCAGACATTATTATTACACTGACACTGTGTAACTAGTGTCACTAACGGTTGTTTTTACTTTGGTTCTTTACAGATTCAAAACAGGAGTCACTCGCTGTATGCACACAGCTGAGAAAAACACAGTTCAGTCAATTTCTGATTTTTTTGTTTTTCAGTATTACTGAGGAATGAAGACAAGAAGGGCTCTAAACAGCCACCATGACGACTGAATGGCGAGTTTTAGGAAAGAACCACGGTTTGGTGTTGTGCTCACAGCTTTGAGCCAATCACCCAGTCCTCCATTCTAAATAATCATTCCTAGAAGCAATTATCACAAACGCATCAGGCATGCTTTCTTAGTGCAATTTGCTATAAATACCACACCACAACTCAAAAATCAGGTTTGCATGATATATTTGGAACATTTTCGTCCGTAAGAGAAACTCCTACATATGACTTAAGATCAGACAAAAATATCTCATGCAGTCACAAAACTGACGCTGTGCCTCTTTCGAGTGGCTTTACATGAAAACATGATTTTGTGTTGCTCTCAGTAAGACTGCTCCTAGGTGTTCTTTCTTCTTTAAAAGTCCAGCCTTTGTAATGAAGTGTACTGTATTGTATTTTTCTATCCGGATGCATCTCAAATTTGTCATTCGATTCTACTGTAGAAACTATCAGGATCCCAAGAGTTGTGATTGAGGAGTCCACGCAGCAATCTTCTCCCTTCAGGTTAAACTTGTTCAAATGTTTACGTTTACAGCGAGAAGCAAATAAAGGTAGATACTCACTCTCTGCGAGCCTTTTCCACCTCTTGTTTTGAAGGCAGATTGCGTCCATCAAACACCAGTATGGGCTTAACACTGAAGGTCAAGAGCATGTCCACAAATTTCATGCAGTACCACACATACCTGGATGGGGCAAATTCAACACCACTATCAGTTCTGGACTTTAGGCCATTCCTAATCAGAGAACGGCCTCATTCAGAGCACCTTTAGTTCACTTCAGTTTTATTTGCATTGTGCCAAATCATAACAACAGGTAAAGACCCTACAACAACACGGTCGTTTTAATTGATTGAAAATAACACAACTGCTTACTGGTCGGTCGGTTCTCCTTTAGCAAGTTTCTCAGCACACGAGAAAGCTCCTTTATGCAGCCAACAGTAGGTGTCCACAGCTACCGTCTGGCCTTTGTATTTTTTCACGTTGATGGGCTCTGCTGCATCTTTGATGAACTGCAGCAGTCCAGAGATTCCCATTTTCAGCCAGTGATCGGTGCCACGCTGATTCTGAACATAAGAAATCATCAACAGTAAGGGATAAAGAACAAGAGACGGTGCATCCAGCTTGGACACCTTAAACTAAAATGGACTTTGTGGACTAAATAAAGGTTAACAGCACTATGTCACAAATGGAGGTTTCTTCTGATGCATCAATTCCAAAATCCTGGGTCGATACAGATTTGCTTCTTGATAATTCTGTTTGCTTTCTTTTCAGCTCTTCATTTTTCCGTGACATTTTGCCAGTATAAAACTGATGGGACACTACAGATTAAAAAAATAAAATAAAATCAGCCATCTGTCAGTGTCAGTCAACAGACCCATTGGATTCTACCCATACTCAGCTGATATATCAGTGCATCCAAAAATATCCCCCAAACCTACAGTGACTATTTTGCTACCTACTATTTCACTTAAGAATTGTTTTAAGGCTTCAGATTTACTTTCCCTTTTGCTAATGTTAAAGCCACGTGCACAGTAAACCGGATTTAGATTTAAATGTCACACGTTGTTTTATTTTTTTAAACTAGCTTTAGCTATAAAGTTGTCACACTTGTATCGTATAAATACGATACAATGCAGTGGTAAACACCGTTCAGCGGCGTTAACACATTCCTATATCTACCTATCAGTTCATTCATGAGCACGTGTGCATTTAGTTCATGTTTATCTGATAATTTGAGCTGCTCGATTCCCGCTGAGTAACAATATCAAGTCAGCGCAGACGTTTCTCCTTTGAATGCACTCAACAGATTAACAGTGGTGAAAATCACACTGGAGACGCCTTGTTATCTTTAAAAAGTAGCTGGTCGGGAACAGGACAAAACTGGACAGTTTCTTGGCCCTACAACTGATGTCAGCGTACATTCTCCTCATACGAGGAGCAAAAGCAGCTTAACGTAATTTGACTAACGGTTAAAAGTTAAACTTACCCTTTTCTTGAAATTAGCGACACAAACGGAGCCCTCGGCGACAGAAAACTAGAGGGAGTTTGGTTTTAGCGGCAAAAGAAGGATTTCAGTAAGAGATGTTGCTATTGGCTAAGAGGCAGGGAACGTAATAGAAAGGGGAGTGTGCTTCAAAACATCACCGGCGTGACGCTACGATGTGTCCATAGGGCTGCTGTAACGACCCGTATCTTGTTGATGTGGGTGCAACTGAAATCTTCCACATTAGTTGCGGCTGTGGGAACACCACCAGAGATTCAACGACATGCCATTGGCTCCATGTTTCTGCCCCGTTACACAGTTTACCCGCCACTTTGCGAAACGAAGTACGCCGGTACAAAGTTGCCTGTAATCCTGTAATACTGCAGTTCCTCCAAGGGCCACTAGAGGCTGGATCCAAAAGTCTTTTGGCAAAAGCGAAGAAGTCATGTTCAAATGCATCTGTGAATTTTGCTTTCTGTCTTGAACCAAAATGCATGTGTAAATTCATTTGCAATAATAATAATAATAATAATAATAATAATAATATATCTGGTAGCAAAATATCTCCCATACCAAGCTGAAAAAGAATCACGTAAAAGTGTGCACTGCAGGCAAGTGTAAGCAGATCACACTCAGCTGGATGTAGATGAGAGCCACATGGGATCTATGATCTATGATCTGGCTGTAGAGGACCTGTGATCAAAACACACTGAACTCTACTTTGCACAAAATACACTCAGGCTTTGCAGTACTTGGGGCAGTGTTCTTTTTTTTTTTTCAAATTAACAACATTTTGTTCTGATGGATTTTCATAGCCCTAATGTCGTTAAGTGACACAATCCTACTCGCACTGTGTGAGCAGGATTTAAGGGGTATTAAGTGGGATATTTAGCAGTTTGTACCGATCACATGTGTCTGAAGAGGAAAACGTGAGACTGAGAATTAGGCGTACATTAACTTCATTAACAAAATACTCTACAAATTTTTATTAAAGGCTGTTGTCAAGTTCTGACGTTTAGTTGAAGTTATAATCAATCTATAATCTAACTGACATAAATACTCCACTAGGCTTTAGAGTATAAAAGACCACGTGTGGTTCCTGAATTATTTTTGTGGATCCCCTACCCTCCACCCCCCCTACGGAAACGTAGAGCTGCCACCCAGGCAAAAGAAAAAAAGAAGTATATCACGTTATAACGTGAAAAGTTTATTGTTCTAACAAGATACTTTTCACGTTTGTACAATATACTATCATGTTTGTACAATATACTTTTCACGTTTGAACAATATAATATCACGTTATTACAATATGCATAAATATCACGTTCGTACAATATATTTATATTGTACGAACGTGATATTTATATTGTACGAACGTGATATTTATATTGTAATAACGTGATATTTATGCATATTGTAATAACGTGATATTATATTGTTCAAACGTGAAAAGTATATTGTACAAACATGATAGTATATTGTACAAACGTGAAAAGTATCTTGTTAGAACAATAAACTTTTCACGTTATAACGTGATATACTTCTTTTTTTCTTTTGCCTGGGTGGCAGCTCTACGCTTCCGTAACCCCCTGCACACTGAGCATAACAAAGATTTTCTGATAGTTTCCGACCATCATAATTTGACCTGAATGCATCACAAGACGTGTCCTCTTTACTAGCATCATCTGCACTTCCTGCTTACGTCCAAGCGCACAACGTCGGAAGGAAAACAAGATGCGGTAGTTGAACTTCACTGAGGAGTTGTGACTAATGACAGCTTTATTAACGTGTCACTAAATGCAATTTCTGTGGAGCCAAGGCGTGTGGCAGTAATAGAAACTGAAACATGCAGTTCTCTCCCACCAACGGAGATTTCACGTTCGTGTCTTCGACAGAGGCTGAAGGTAGGCTATCGCTAGCAGAGCTACACAGCTAGCAGGCCTAAAAATAGCTAGCCTCGTACCTGCTCACGTCGTTTATTTTAGCTGTCACGAGTTAGACTAGATACCCAGGTGTAGATCAATCCACATTAAGAAACAGCACTTTGCTGTGGGCTGACTCTGCTTTTCTGAGTAATTGGTACACAGTAATACACAGGTAGACACTCTGTCGTTTCGCTTTGCTAAATAACTTCAGGGCTGATACGTGGCTGGTGGAGAACGTAGCTACCGAGTACCAAGTTTACTGGCTAAACCAGAAATTAAATGTTACTGCTTAAATTGTGATGGAGTAAGTGACTCTGAGTCTCTCCTGTGTGAGGGTCTGGTTGCTGTTGTTATGATGTGGAGGGTTTGAGTCCACGTCAAGGGAAAAGTCACTGCTTGTCAAGACAGACTTGCTATAAGTGGTCACTTTTATCTGGGATGAAACATTTCACTCTCATCCCAATTCATCCGTCCACAGTGGTTACTGTGAATGGGTCACGTGTTATGGCTTTCATAGTCACTATATGTCATCCCACATACGTGATTTTGGATCAGTGATTTAGGTCTCATTATCAAAATACCTTTTTGGATAAAACGTAACGCAGTACGTTACTTTATTACTCAAAGGAGAAAATAATGTTATTTTATGCAACTCTATAAAATGGGTGGAGCACATTGTCCCATTATTGCCATTGAACAATATAAACCTGAGGCTACAGCCCCACACATCAACACAAAGCACTATCCTAGTGAGGACACACATGTAATCGATCTCTGAGTATTTAGGTATGAACACAAAGCTGAAAACAGCAAACCAAAATGAAAACCAGTACAAAGACGCTTCAACGTGATCCCCACAGTGATTCTGCTGTACAGAAACATTACAGAAGGTAACAATGGAGGCTGTTTGTTGCCTGTTGAAGTTCAGGGTCTGGCTGCTTGGCTGGGGTCGGAGTTCACTCAGCTTCCACTCTGGGTTCTTGGCTAGCTTAGCGTTAGCTTGCTGTCTGATTAGCATAATGCAGCTGTTTCTGTCCTGGATGCATCTTCCATTTTACCATCACGCTCTCACCCTTTTGTGCAATAAAAATTAAAGTAAAATAAAAGTCTGTATCCATGCTGTAGACTGTGCTGGTATTTTCCTCCTCTGACATGCAAATTCCAATCAAGTAAGCAAGATCAATGGATAAACAGACTAACATTTCCAAGGAACTGAACCCCTGGAACCGGTTCTCCATTCCTAGTCCCATCCCCTGTGTGTGTAACTTGTAACTACATTGATTGGACAGGGTCTTGTTAAACATGCCAGGCGAGTGCACTCTGGCAGCACGCTGGAATACCTTCCTTATAAAAAAAAACTTAACCTTTGCCTGCATCGGTCTCAATCTTTATGTTTAGAGTGGAGCTGCCACTAATGTTTACTTTGACATCCTAATTTTAATGAGGACGATTATTGGTCAGCTTGGTAAGGCTGCATTGAGAGTAAGAACTGGTTATAGTGGTGGACTCAAAGCTCTTTTGTCATAAAACTTGCAGTGTGTATTTCTGCAGCCACGCCAGTCTAAAAGCACACATTACACAATGTAAACAAATATGTCATCCTCAGAACTCAGCGGCACCATCAGCACTCCAGATGTTAAACTGAATATAGGCAGTGACAGTGGGAAGGACCCGTATGCCACCACCTTCCTGAGACAACGAGGCTACGGCTGGCTGCTGGAGGTGGAGGAAGAGGACAATGAAGAGAGCAAACCTCTTCTGTAAGTGCATGGTGGTTTTATTTTGTTGGAACAGCCGTAGTGCTTTAAGTGTGCTGTATTATGACTCACATCACCTTGGCTAATCTTTACAATAAACTTATATAGTGGGTTATCTTTCAAAAAAATGTCATCCAAGTCTGCACTGTATAGACTTCTTTTAGATAAGTGGGAGTATTTGTAGTGAAATGTTTCTGCTTTTTTTATAATTGTACTGAAATGTTGAAACTGTAGGTTTACTTAAAGGGAACTTATTCCCTACCCAAACCCAGAGAGATACCTGTGTTAGAGATATTCCTTCTCTATGGAATAACACAGAGATCAGAGTACACAGAACGAGGATAATGTTGATAATACTTAATATAAGCATGCACCATTGGAACAAGATTTATATCAGAGGAAATGAGGAATAAAACAATAGAAGGGCTTGACAGTTGTATTATGCCACTGCTTCTGAACAGTTCAGTTCACTTTGTGCTGCTTGCTCAAAGCACATGCTAATCTGTAGATCCTGTTTTTGTGATCTTTAGCATTGAAACTGACTGGGTTAGACTTGACTTTAACACCAGTGATGATCACGTCATCTTGTCGTGCTTTTTTTTGAGCAGGGAGGAGCTGGACATTGATATAAAGGATATCTATTACAAGATTCGATGTGTGCTGATGCCAATGCCATCACTGGGTTACAACCG
>NC_031978.2:30863630-30896130 GCF_001858045.2 Oreochromis niloticus | reverse complement strand
CTTCAGGAACAATTTCCAGCTTTCTGAACATCTATTAAAGTTTTTTCTTGGGACACTGGCTGCTTTGCAATGTTTTGTTTTTTTCTCAACAGGATCTCAGCTTTATTGTGAAAGGTTTATGTGGGAAATAAACAAGCGGACGGCGGAGCCACATGATGGTTTTACCATCGTTGTTGCTAATGACAACGAGTAAAAACAGTCGTTTGTCCGTCCATAGTGTGGTTATATTAAATATAAGAGAAAGAGAGAACTTTAAGAAATGAATATAGCCACTACAGTGACCATCAAAACCATGAAAAAATGCCGCTGTTAACAGTTTATTTTGCGACACCACAAAACAAACGATAGCGTAAAATGAAACAATAGACGTTTTATATCATCTTCCGATATATATCGTTATATCGAACAGCCCTAATTGAACGAGTGTCCACTGGCCTGACGAGTTACTCTGCTGTGTTGTGCCATGGTGATGATTGAGCATGCATCAAGACACCTGAAAGGTGGGTTTAAGAATTTCTCACTGTACTCTGTGTGTGTGTGTGTGTGTGTGTGTGTGTGTACACATAGATGTATGGACAGACTGTATACGAACCTGCAGGATCTGTTGAATGATGGCAGGCAAAGAAATAAAGCTGCTCATAGCGTTGAGAACCTTCATTGTGAGCTCCTTCAGCACTAAGACATTTACAGACATTATGAATTAGCTGCACCAAGAACTGATTCAATAAAACAAACAATAACAAAAAAACGTATGTACAACTTTCTCTCTGCATCACCAAATTCTTTTGTCTTTTTTACAGGATGAGCAATTAAATCACTGCTCAAATGCTCTGTAGTGCACACACTCACTGCTCAAAGGTCCTTCTGTAGTTCACATCAGCTCCACACAGTGAGCTAGGACTTCAGTGCTGAGGACTACAGTTACAGCATGTTCACTACACTGCTCACACCCCCAGACATTCTTACTGAATAAACTCAGACATAGTTATGGACTATGTCTGAATTAGGGTCACTGCAAAAGCTCAAAGTCATACCAAGTATATTTGTCTAATTTCTAGTCAAAGTATCTCATCACACTTAAAATAAGACACAATCAGCTACAGAGTAACATTTCAGTGAGATATAGGCACTTGTTTTGAGACAGTGCATCTTGGATCTGGAGGATTTTCACTTGTTCCATTGGCACATTTTTTTCACTTAATACGAGATATTTTTGCTTGAAATAAGTGAAAAAATCTGCCAATAGAACAAGTGACATTTTTCTGTGCCTTTAGCCTAACATTGGTGCACTCACACTCCAATGGATACATCAGGTACAACTCAGGATTCAGTATCTTGCCTAAGCTCTGGCATGCAGGATCAAACCATCAATGTTCAGAACAGGAGATGGTTCACGTTATCTCCTGAGCTATGCTAACGTGACCCATTGGTCACTGCTGAACCCTTGCTAGACTGAGAGCGGGCAGAAAGGAAAATGGGAAGGAGGTAAGTGCTCAGCATCAGTAGCTTTTTATACTTTAACAAAATGAGTTTAATTAACAAAAAGTCAAAATCAGATGAAGAGGAAGCACTGTCACAGTCAGCAACACAGGGAGGCATCTTTGTTTACATGTGTAGTGATGCATGCAAACTGTTACCGTCAGAGGTGTGTTTAGCATTGAGCCCCTTTACTTGTTTCTGAGATGCCATCATTGTGTCCAGAAGTGGAAACCAGAGAACCTGTGAGGTAAGGAGAAAACATAATAACTAGCAATGTCAGCTCTCAACTGCAAACATACCCACACACAGCACCCACCTCTCTCTGTTTCTGGTCAAGGCCCTGACAACTTCGATGACAGAAGACAATGATGTCATTCACAGATTCCTTTAATTTCATCAGCATCGATTCGGCTCTTACAGCCTCGTCCTCGTCACATCTCCTGTCCTTTGCTCCTCTGTCACTCTCAGCAGTAAGAGCACACAGTGTTTCCTTCAGTGTCTGCACAGAAAGCAAAAAAGCTTTTTGTGACAAGAACTACATCCATAAGACAGCAGCAGTAACAAGTATAACAACTTGGTCTTTCAGTATTTTGAAAATATGTTGATTCTGTAACCTTTACTTCACAAATAAAAATAATGTCTGTGTAAACACCTATATACCACTCACAGGTTACTTTGTTATGTACACCGTGTTCATCTGCTTTTCAGTGAGAGTATTGAATCAGCCAATCACACAGCAGCAACTAAGTGCATTTAGGTCAAGCCAAGCTGCTGAAGTTCAAAGTGAAACTGGGAAGATTTGGGTGAAAAGTGACTTTGAACATGGTCGTTGGTGACAGGCAGGCTGATTGATCGGCTTGGATTTGTCACAAAACCATCTTGTAGGGTTTACAGAGACCAGTATGAAAAAGAAACTACCCAGTGAGCAATCCTCTGAGCAACAAAGCCTCGTTAATGCTAGCAGTCTGAGGAGAACAGGTATTCTGTATCGAGCTGATACGAAGGGAACAGTAGCTCAGATAACCACTCATTAAAGCCAGTTATTCTCAAAGGGCTACAGCAGGAGCAGATTACACCACGTACCACCTCAGCTAACAACAGCAAACTGAGGCAACACTTATCACAACAGAAGCCAGGAAACACTAATTTGATGAGCCTCAGTTTCTACAGCAACATTCAGATAGGAAGATCAGAATTTGACATAAACATGGATCCATCCAGCCTTGTGTGTAGCACACTTTAGGTCTTTAGTACCAGTTAAGCTAGGGCTGTGCAACATGACCAAAATCTCAGATCCCGATATGAGACAGTTCTCATCCCGAGAACAATATAAATCACAAAATAGTGCTTTTTCTGTCAGTTCTGTGACTCTCGGGTAACTCAACTTGTGTGAAGTGTTTCCAGCTGGGTGTCGTGTACCTGGAGTCAAGTGTTTTATCGAAGCATGAAACTATACATTTCTAGACATAAGTTGTAACAGCCGCCGTTTTCTTTGTATTTATCACACGGCGAGCTGCGGGGAAAAACCTGTTCTAACGTTTGAGTCTGAGGTTTATTTGGAGCTCCTGACGGCTCTTTTTTTGCTTCTCGTTCGTAAACTCTCTCCACACTCTGTCACATGACTCTTGCGGTTGAAGAGGGTTGTCATGTTTGATCTGAGGTGGGGACCAGTTTGCGTAATAAGAGGACCTTTGGGATGGTGTGAAATGTGAAGATCAATGAAAATCTCTGATGAATGTTTCAGCACCTTGATGCCACCAAGAACTAAAACAGCTGTGATGTCAAAAGGATGTGAAACCTGACAACCTAACGAAGTGGCCAGTAAGGCAGTGAGGTCATTGCTTGTTTTCTTGAGTTAATCTGGTAAAAAGTTAACGATTAGAGCATAAATATTGTAGAGTCTTTACCTTACAATTATAAGTGCCTTGAGGTGATTGCTATTATGAAGTGGTGCTATATAAAATCAGCTGAATTGGTATTTTGATGTTATGTCGTTACCTCTAATAAGACAGCAAATGCTCCATGAACATCTCCTTTGGTCTCCAGCAGGTAGGCTGTAGCTTCATTGCAGTGGTGCTTCTGAGTTATCTAGAGATAAAAACACTGAATGTTTAACACGTCCCCTCAGTCTGGCTGCAGGATGCTGTAAGGAAATGAGGTGTTGTTTTTCTGCCATTTTTATTATTTTTACTTTACCATTTCCAGTTTTATTATTTTGTTATTGCTATTGCATCATAATCATATAACAAGCATTTGCATTGACGCATTTATTGAAGTTATTGATGTTACCTTAAAGTTTGTATTAATTTCATGTTAACCTTTATTTACAGGTGCCAGTATAATCATATGATAATCTGTCATTGCAGGTGCACCTATGATCATTTTTTATACACATTGCATTTTTGTGCCTTTAAATTAGTTGTGCCTCAAGAAGTCGTCTCTTGAGGGTTACAAGCTTTTGGTTAGCGCTATGATTAGCCAATCTACTGTGAGGATGACATGAGTTATTGAAGGATTGCACACGCTTACAATACATTTGTATTCTGTTCTTCTTTATCATTTTTATTCATGTATACCTTTTATTAAGTTTTAAGTAGTGGTATTAGATTGAAACATTTGTTTAATACATTTTACATATAAGTCAAGATCATCACACACAGGATGGCCTCAGCCTGGTTACATAAGCAGAGAGGTCAAATAAGGTGCAAAGCGAGGGTAACACATGCACACCCATACATGCACAGACATACACACCCACATACAGAGTTCATTTTTGTAAGGGAAAGTTTAAGCATGTTTTGCTAGGGTTGCAGTTTTTATGTCAGTGTAGGTGACGGTTTGATGCAAGTACAGGATGTCTAACAATGGATTGGATTTCATATAGCGCTTTTCAAGGCACCCAAAGCGCTCTACAATGCCGTTATTCATTCACGCACACATTCACACACTGGTGGAGGCAGCTACGGTTGTAGCCACAGCTGCCCTGGGGCAGACTGACAGAGGCGAGGCTGCCATATCGTGCCATCGGCCCCTCTGGCCAACACCAGTAGGCGGTAGGGTAAAGTGTCTTGCCCAAGGACACAACGACCAGGACAGAAAGGCCGGGGATCGAACCGGCGACCATCCGGTTACAGGTGCGCTTCCCAACCCCCTGAGCCACGGTCGCCCCTAACAGCTATGTCAGAGCTGTGGGTGCAGGGACTGCACCTGGAAGAAGATGGAAGCAACTGTTCTTTTAAAATGTGTCAAAAGTTAACTGAGGGTTTGTGGTTTTGATTTGACGTATGTTTGTATTGTGTTTATTTGACGCTTGAGGGGGCGTTCTAATACCCCGATGCATAAAACTGTATTCTGAAGTTTCGGAGACGAGATTTTGATGTTGTCTGCGTACAGGGTCAGCTCATTCTCCCATGCGTGTTCATTAAAATCATTGTTTGACTTCACCTCTTGGACCAGTGTGGTTACTTGCATCTCCTCCTGCATCTCTTCCCAAAGTTTTGAACCTTAACAATGCTTGTCTGTGCAGTCACGACTATCATGCTGCTTTATTCTTTCCATAATCTGCTTTCCACTGAGCTGCTCCAACTTGCTGTGTTTATGATTGACACTCAGTGTGTAGATCATCCTTACACGCTGTTCATTTTTTTATATTTCAGAAGACTCATTTAAGACTTGTGAATTTAAATTTACACTTAAAAAAAGTGTTAAACTGTAGGCTGTATTTAAAGTGTTCATCCTGTCTCAAAGTAACAATTTAAACATTACAGCTGCACAGCAATCCCTTATTCTTAAAATGAGGTTAGTTAGGTGTGCTGTGAGGGTTTGGGTCGAGTGGATCTGTAGATACTTAAAAGGCTCCAGTAAATCCTCTAAAAAAAGCAGCTTGAAGGCAAATAAAGCAATGAAAGATTACAAAAACCCTTTAATCTTCTTCACACCTGAAGAACTGAAACCCACTGAGTTATCTCAACGACGAGGACCCCACAGCTTCTATCACAGCAGACATCAGACAGAACTCTGAGGGATCATCATAAAGTGTAGAAACTTTAAGCAGCCACTTATCGAGTTATGTTCACGTCATTCATGTGCACATCTAAACTTGGCTTACAGAACTCTTCCTGAATGAGGCACACGTAGCACTCGCTCTACTTTGATTCAAGGCTACAAATAGAAACATCATAGTAGAAAAAAAGAGAGACCTTGTTTGTTCCATAAGAATAAAACATTGTCATAATAGTGCTCCTCATCACTGAAGTAGATGTTTCTATGAAAGAGTTGCATTTATCTGTCCAGTTCATTTCAAATAAGATAGACAGAGTATACTTTTAGACACTGTTAGTTTTCTAATATTGGAAGCACTCAGTTTAGTTATTTTTTCCAAACATTTTGGGTTATTATCTGGAATGAACCCTTAAGATATTAGGTTGGACCTATTTCTTATTCCATTCTGACACCAGCATAAACTACAACTTCTGCAACACAGTAATGCCCCACTCAAAGGTTGTAGAAAGGTTTGGTCCATCACTGCCTTTGTACAGAGAAAGTTGAGAAATCGTGCATCTGGGTCCTGAGCAGAAAACCAACATCCACACAGCTCATAGCTCTGGCTACCACACAACAGAACTGCACCAGAGAACCACAGGCCGAGGGAAGAAATAACCCGTCCTCCCAAAGAAGTAGTTAATAATTAGAGAGTTAATGGAGAAGCCATTCGACCGTGTCCCTCAGAGTGTTCTGTGGGAGGTGCTCCGGGAATATCGGGTGTGGGCCGTTGTTACGAGCCACATAGTCGTTACACAGCCGTTGTAACAGCTTGGCTCGCACTGCCGACAACAAGTCCGACTCATTCTCAGGGTGTGTTGGACAGAATTTCTAGCCACAGCCAAGTAGTAGAAGGTTTCCACTGGTGGTCTCAGAATTGTGTCCCTGCTTTGCGCAGACGATGTGTTTCTGTTGGCTTCATCAAGTAGTGGCTTCCAGCTCACTCTGGAGCGGTTTGCTGAGTGTCCCCATAGTTCTTGTGGTGAAAAAAAATGGGCCTATTCTGTGCTGATTACTGCAAGGTGAACGAGGTCTCGCAGTTTGACGGATCCCGCGCCATGGGTCGAAGATTTTTCTTATACAACACTCTCTGACCTCTGGCACAGAGACTGAATATTTAACAGTGTTTCCTGAAAACCCTCCTTTGTCCGATCATTTCTTAATAACTTTTAAATTAACAATAATGGATTACACAGCAGTGGGGAATACATTTCATTACTGTAGATGTCTTTCTGTAAGTGCAGTAACTAAGTTTCAGGATTTAATTCCTCCACCTTCTTCAGTGCCATGTGCCAACAAAGTGCTCCTGCAGAATTCACTTATTAACAGTGTTACATCCTTACTGCATACGATGCTTCATACTGTAGCTCCTCTGAAACAAAAAATCAGAAGTATTTGACTCCCTGGTATGACTCTCAAACATGCACCTGAGAGGTAATGGTGTTTCACTAATTTAGCTGTCGCTGTACAGAAAAGTAAAGTACGGCAGCTTACTATTCATCACTAACTGACTCACAGGTTTCTTTGTAACACAAAAAGTTCTGTTGTCAAACAGATAACTGATCACTTGCATAGAAATAGTTGGTTTGAAGAGTTTCAGGACTCCAGTTAGTGAAGGATATAAATGAACTTGTCCCCGGTAAGGTCTCATGCAAATTGGTCCGGCATGAGAAGAGATTCCGACTCCACAACAAGCGATAAATGAGGGTCCAGTGTTCCCTGCTGGGACAGAGGATTCTACCATGGAGCCAGGCCCAGGGTAGAGCCTCAAAGGTGAGTGTCTGGTGGTTGGACATTGGACTGGCCGGGATCAACTGGAACAGCTATGTGGCTCCATCCTTCTGTGGGTTCACCACCCACCGGTGATGGAGTGAGAGTATGCCGAATTGGGATCAGCTGGATCCAAGGCAAAGGTCCAGACCTCTGGAATAAAATTTAAAATCCATCTCCTCACAGACAAGATCTTGAAGAATCTCATCTTAAATACCTCATAGTACAGTATCACAGAGCACAACAGAGCACTTTGCTCTCAGATTGCTAGTTTACTTGTGGTTCCTACGATATTTAAAGTAGAACAGGAGGCAGAGCCTTCAGCTTTCAGGACATTCTGTGGAACCAGCTCCCAGTTCAGATTCTTTTAAGATTAGGCTTAAAACTACTTTTTGCTAAAGCATATAGTTAGGGCTGGATCAGGTGACCCTGAACCCTCCTATTACACTGTGATAGGCTGAGAATGCTGGGGGCTTCCCACGATGCACTGACTGTTTTTTCTTCATTCACATTTTTCACTTCCTATATATTTATAAGTGTTAATAAACATAAAGGAACATGTGTTCATGTGTTTGCCGTGTGTGCAGTCCTAGGACGGGCTAAGATACTTCCAGGCCTCTGGTACAGACACACATACACCCCCCCAGGCATCACAGCTACATAAACTATGTTCTACCCAGACGCACTCAAGATTACTCCATACATTAACTAATGCAGCTGTTTAATAATTTGGTTTTTAACTTTTGTACACAAAAACATGCAAAGAAGAATTATAATAGACAGTACTTGTATTGCTTCTTCTAGTCTGTAGTGCTGGGAGGTGTGGAGAAAGCTCAGAAGCTGGTCTGGGGCAAAGCGGCACATTAAATCCAGCAGAAGCTCATGGAGGTCACCTTCTTGAGGTAAGATGGACCCTGAATGAGGGCCTTCCCTGAGAAGAGCAGAAGTGATCACATAAGGAAGAGAAGAAGAACATTAATTAGGATGAGAGAGAGAAATGCAGAAGGATTGATTAAACTTTGTGCATCTGCGAGTCCGCTGGCTTCTGCTCATGTCCAAGTGATTTTCATTGTCATTATCAGACGGTGAGCACAAGGGTCCCCACAAAGCTCTGTGCAAACATTTGCGTGCCTCCCAATCTTTTCTGACGACTCAATCACCGCTGGACAAATTACATGGCACCAACTATGCACCTGAGGTGGAGGATTTAAACTGGAGTTCAAAGAAGTATAACAGCAAAACTACCTGACAATAACATCTCCGGCTGTGTCTGCAAGAGAGCATAATCAAAGCTTAAAACAGCAGATGGTAAAACGCACACCGTACCTCGACTCCAAGAGGCAGTTGAGGAAATTGAAAAGCAGCTGATCATCCTTGAGAGAGAGAGAGAAGTATAATATTTTACATAATCACTCAAAAAAATAGGGGAATATCAGAGTATAAAGCACCAATATGTCTTATTAGAAGGCAGCGTCTATGCATTTAACCTGCTTTGATGGTAAACGGACCGACTATATAGCGCTTTTACTCTCCTGGAGCACTCAGAGCACTTTCTACAACAGGCCTCATCCAACATTCACACACATCGGAGAGCGACTCGGGGTTAGTACCTTGCCCAGGGATATTTGGCATGCTGACCAGAGCAGCCAGGGATGGAACCACCAACCTACCGATGTGATGGAGACCACTGCTTTCTCTTTGTCGCTGCTGAATGATCTTTTTTCTAGTTTTGCTTTTCTAGTGTCGATGTCAAAAGATTGTATCACAGGTTACAGGTAGTCCAGCTCCTCCAGGATGCCACGTTCACACAGGTTTGCTCAAGAGTGAGGAAGACATGAGAGGAGACGAGCTGCTGACAAGAGCCCAACAGAGCTCTAGATGGGGATCAAACCAGAAACAGGACTAGTATCTGTTCCTTTGTGTGAGCAGGAACAGGAAGAGCACTGCCAGAGCTCACTGTGACACAACCTTTACATAATCACTGTCTAGCAATCCTCCAAGAACTGGGCCCCTCTTCAGTTTCAATAGGAATCAAACTATCTGAGTCAGAATCCTCTGATAAGAGCTCCGGCAACGGCTCTGAAAGAGGGACTAAGATTAGACGACTTAAAGCCCAACATTATGACTTAAGAGAAAAAATAAATGAACTGAAACTGGGAGGCTGTAGCTCACGAGTTAGCGCATCTACTAATTCTAAGGTTGCTGGTTTGATCCCTGGCTGCTCGAGTCTGTATCTGTGGACAAGACACTGAACCCAAAGCTGCAATTCACTGATCAGAGTGTGAATGTTAGATAAAAAGCAGTTAATGAGAGAAAAACATGCATGTGTGAACGAGGCATGCTGCATGAAGTAGAAAAGTGCGACATAAAAACTATTTACTATTGTAAATAATATACTATACTATTTACAGCCCTTTGAAAAATGCACAATATATGTATTTTATCTGATATACGACAAAACTGTTTAACTCCTCTCTGGAGGGGAGAGGGAGGGGAAACAGGAGGACAAAGGAGGGGGGACAACTAAGCTGTAGTGCCTCTTCACTTCACTGTGCAATACTTTTGTTAATAGTCAACGGTGCAATAGACTTCAATACTTGAAATGTGCAATTCACTTGTATTCTTATTCCTATTTATTCTATTTATCCCTTTCGTATATTTTATTTATATATGTGTATATATATAATATTCTGCTCACGCTCTGTAACTTCTGTCGGTGCTGTGCTTTTGGAAACCGAATTTCCCAGAGGAACCCACCCGAGGGATTAATAAAGTTTTATCTTATCTTACCTTATCTCTTATCTTCTTAAAAGAAGGAGGCAAAAATTTGAACAGCAGGTTTTAATATTTCTAAATCCATTTGTGCTGTTCGAGGCTTCGTTTAGGTTTCATAGACTAAAAAGATATGATATCAATATTTATGTTGACCTTACCTGAAGCTCAGAGATGATTTGCTGCACCTCGGTGGTGAAATGAAACAGCACTAAGTCAGCTGATTTGCTGGGGTCAAGGGTCACCACGTCCTGTGAAGGTATGTTACAAAATGTTGCAAAATCACCTACAAATTTATTGTTGGTCAGATAATTTCATACTTCATTCATGCCCCTGAACTTGCAAATACAGAAATGTGGAAAAAAACTAAAAATAGCCACCAGTGGCAAACGAATTCAAGCAGACTGCAAATGCTGCAACTATTTTTTAATTAGTTTTAAATCTATAATTCATCACAGAATATTTCAAATTTATTGATCGTGATGAGATCGAAGTTCAGACTGTGTGAGAATTACAGCTATGTTTACACATAGACTCCATCGTACCACATCGTCTGTCAAACGTGATGGAGGCGATGTTATTGTATGAGCATGTGTGGCTGTCACCTGATGATGTGACTGCTGACAGAAGCATCAGGATAAACTGTGACGTGTACAGAGCGCTCCGTAAAACTGATCAGACAGCAGCTCTGAGTGTAGACCGAAAATAACCAAAGAAAACTGCAAAAACAACCCGAGAGATCCTCAAGGCAAGAAAACAGATTCTTCATTCATCTAATCGTGATCCAACACAGCAGCTTCTCACTTACTGAAGTCAGAGTGAAAAAGTTGTTATATACTAAGATATAGCTTTCTTTCTCCAGTGGCATATCTATGCTTAACCCATGGCCCCTACATGTAAGGGAAGTGCAGGCATGGAGAACCTCCCAAACTCAGACAGCGTCCTGTTTCCCTTCTGTGAACAGATAAGACTTCATTATCATATCTACTACATATATCTTGTGTTTGAGCTGTGGAGGGTGACTGGATTTCTGCCTGGCAACAGGGTAATAAAGATGTGGCAGGAAACTATACAAGTAGGGTCTGCTTCCTGCTCTGTGTGGACTGAAATCATTTCTGCAAGAATAAAACTAACAAAGACCAAAAACAGCTGTTGATTTATTTTATTTAAGCTTCCTGTCGTGTTTGGGTCAAATCTGACCGATTTACAAATTAAAAAACTCATAAATACTGTGTTTTACATCCGACAACCCACTGAATGTCCCACTGAACGACCCATTGACCCACCCACTGAATGACCCATTGACCCACCCACTGAATGACCCACTGACCCACCCACTGAACTGAATTTGGTGGTGAAAATTGTTTCTTATGTTAATTAAAGAGCTGTTAAAACCAACCGGTCCATTTTGACCGGGAACACTAAAGTAAGGGAGTGGGGGGTGAACACAACCGGAGGGTTAATGCACTATACACAACAAGAGAGACCCACAAACAAGCAGCAGCTGAAGGTGTCAACAGTAAAAGCCTGTCGGGGCATCTAAAGGGAGAAAACAGCATCGGTATGCTCATAGATGAGGGACATCAGAGACATTTGACGGACCTTCAGACCAGACTGATTTCTGAGCTTCTGAAAATGGAGATCTATGCCATTTTGGACAGTTAAGGCCACACTTTTGTTAAACCTCTTGAATTAAAGCTTCCAGTTTGCACTTCAGTCCCATCTGGATTGTCTTTCATGTTGGAGTTCAGCTGGTGTACAGAGACAAAATTACAAATACTTGTACTGTTGATCTTTCACAGTAACAGTGACGCCAGAGTTGGGGACTGCTTGCCTTCTTAGACTTTTGTATGTGCATATATACATACATATATGTTAATTATGTACGTACGCACTTGTATTTAATTATATAATTAATTATGTATGTTTGCAATGTATGTATGTTGCAAATCAACACTCAGATCTGAAGTGTTGACTCGATTTGTAAAAAAGACTGAGTCAAAAATGAAACCAAAGTGGATCTCTGAGGACTGAATCTCACAGAGAGCCAAAATAGGCTGTTATCTTTTGTAAACACTTACTGCTACCTGCAGTATTTGAACTACTGTAACATGTTAGAAATCTCTACCTGTACTGAGAATTTTAAACACCCACGACTATATGACCACCACAGTAACAAGTACCAGGATGCAATGCTCAGCTGTGTGTGTGTGTGTGTGTGTGTGTGTGTGTGTGTGTGTGTGTGTGTGTGTGTGTGTGTGTGTGTGTGTGTGTGTGTGTGTATCTACTAACCTTTATGTGTTTCAGCACTTTGCTCTTGACTCTTTGTTTTTCCTCGTTGCTGTATCCAGGCATGGACAGCAGGTTGTGGATGTAGTTAAAGATTTCCCACTGACAAACAGTCACACACACGTCAATTATTCCATATATATAATATTTACATTTGCAAGTTTACACTTTTAAGTCAAATGAACTGAATAATCTGCCGTACCTTTCTGAGGGGGTCTTTCAGGTAGCAGTCAATGATCATGTCATACTGATGATTCTTCTCATAAAGAAATTCACAGATTTGGTAGCTGGTGGTAAGAGACAGTATAATAATAAGAAAAACCTATAGCATTGCTACCATTTGAATTACATTATTTGGTAAATGGTCAATGGCCTGTATTTGTATAGCGCTTTTACTACCCCCGCCTAAGGACCCCAAAGCGCTTTACATACCCAGTCATCCACCCATTCACACACACATTCACACACTGGTGGAGGCAAGCTACAGTTGTAGCCACAGCTGCCCTGGGGCAGACTATTTATTCATATATAAATTCCCATTCTCTCAGCTGTTTTCACAGGTAGCAGAACTTATGTAAGGCAAAAGATCCACAATCTTATATCACCAGTATTGATGTGAAAATCCACATCCACAAGAGTGAAACTGGTGTATCACAAATATGTTGTGTGTATCAAATATTGACAAAGTTAAAGCGGCAATAAAACACTATAATATTTGTATTTTCTATCGATCAAATGGCTTCATGCTATGCGTTGGGACAAATCTATCTGCAACTTTCATCAAAACTTACAATAACCGCATATGCAGTTATTGTAAGTGTTGATGAAAGTTGCAGTTAAAAGTTTTTAAAATTCTCCTTCGTTGTGTTCAGGTACTTACAACTTGGCTTTCTCTGCCAGCATCAGGAGTCTTTCTTCATTAAACTGGACCACACCCCCGACCTGCAGAAGCTCCAGCAGAACCTTTAAATCAATCACAAAAAAGAGCTGAAACATGAAACCAGAATATGTGAGCAGTTCCACATGTTTAGTTCTTCAGTTATTAAGCTTGAATCCCGCAGCTGAATGCAACAGCTGTGGTCAAAGGTTTGAATACACTCATCAAGACTTGTATGCTCAAGTCTGAATTTATTTGGGATTTTCTCTAAATCCACGTGATGTCACAGTTATTAAAGATGTATGCTGCACAATCAGTCGATCCTGGAAGGAGATCCGTTGAGTGAAATGATACGACGTTCCTGCCCACAGCTGTATGTCAGACAAGAACAACAGCAGCTGCTCTCCTCCATTCACAGGTGTTTACAGACTGTAGTTAAAAGAAGGAGGGATGCTGCACTGTGGGAAACACAGACCTGTCCAACTTTTTTCAGATGTGCTGCTTCGAATGCCAAATTCAAAATTAGCTCATGTTTGTCTTAAAACAGTTCATGTTCTCAGTGTAAACATTTGATGCATTTTCTATGTTGTGTGTTTTCTATGCTATATGGATAGCATGCTGAATACTGCTGGCCCTGACAGCATCAGCCGTAGGGCTCTGAGGACCTGCACTCCCCAGCAGTCTGTGATCCTGAGGCACATTTACAACCAGAGTACAAAGCAGGCGGCGACATCAGTGTTATAGAAAACACTGTGTCTGGTTCCTGTGCCAAGGAGGTCGACGCCTATCGGCGAGCGAGCACAGAGGTATGACAGAGAGACGGACGGTTTGTGTATTTTACCTGCTGCCTTTCAGTGTGTCGGGAATCATCGTCCGGACAACAAAGGAACTCCAGCACCTACACAGAGAATGAGATCATTTAAAGATCGGACAGAGTAAAGACAAACAAATTCATTTAAAGACTCAAAGTTGAAACATGTCATCGATTAATTTTCAGTTTATTGTCGAGAGTCCGCCTGGCTGGCTTCTCATTACATCTGGGAGAGGGCAAAAGGACTTAACATGTGCACAGACGTGATCCAGCTTCGACTTTGCCAGCTGACGTCTGTGTGTGAGACTGACTGCAGGAATATGGCAGATTAGGAATGTGGCCCATCATTATACATGATGCTGAATGACAGAAATGGTATTAAGTATGTTCATAATTTATATGTGATATTGCTGATATGCATGCTTAATTGCTTAATACTGACCAACATATATTTAGGTATTAGTTTAACCAATATAATGAATTAAGACTTTATAAACAGAGGCGCTGGGGGCTGCCTGATGCAGCCACGGTTCACCTGTTCCAAGCTCTGAACAACACAGAATCAAAAACTAATTTATTTCAAGACAAGTAAGTAAGCAGAGTAAAAGTTTGTGTTTGTGCATGTTTTTGGTTTGAGCTTCGTCACAGTTCTGGAAGCTGCTTTGCAACGAGAATAATGATTCTAGTTTCTCCTCTAAATCCAGGCAGGATTCCATGCTGTCCCCCAAATTAGGAAATCAATTTATTAATATATTAGGGTTGTAGGTCGTGGTCATGTGGTTTTTGTGCTGAGCTTGTGATGTCGTCATATAAGAAATGCTGAATAAACATTGAAATTGCTTTGAGGACGGCCTGGTTCAAAAAGAGCCTGAACTGAACGTATGACAGCTGACTGGTCACCTGATCAAAGAGCTTCCTGTTCACAAACAGTGTGTTGTCTGGTTTGGCCAACTGACGAGCTAAAAAGGTGAAGAGTCCGCCCACTTGGGAGGGAGTAAAGTCTGGGTTGTCCACCATTACCTAGAAAAACAGAAATGCAAACAACAGTTAGAAACAATACAAATGAACTGTACCTTACTACATGAGTAAACTTTATACGTTTTGCACAGTTTGTTATCTTTCCATTACGTCATTTTTTATTTCCCAAATATGGTATAAAATAAAGAATTTCTTATTTTGGATTTTAGCTACAGCACTGTGCAAAAGTCTTGAGCCACCATCATTTCTTTGTCTATTTCTTCCACTGAGCCAGATTTACTTTCTGAAGGACTGAAGGTGTTTCTTTGGACTAATTTTGAGTCCAGTCCTGGTCCCAGACCATTTTCAGAGGAATGTTTTGTCTGTTTGTTTTCATCAATTAAACATTGATCGATTAATCACTCAATCATAACAAAGAAATGCAAGAAATGAGCCAGAAGTTTTCAGACTATTTCTTTTATTTGCATCCACTAGCTGAATCTATAAAATGCCAAAGATAGCATAGTTATTACAGACATAAAATAATAATTGTCTACCAACAAAGTGATTCCCAAACATCTGAAGACTTGTTTTTTATTGTGTCCTTCACAAAGGTGCGAGGCCTAAAAACTGTCCTTAAGACAGAGGAAAAAGAAATCCAGCAAAGACCCAACACACGACTGAGAGATGCATCAGGTCTTTGGGTCACAAATGGCTGTAAAGAAACCATTCCTCAGGAAAGGAAACGGCAAGAAAAGACACGAGTGCCAACTTACACAAGAGTAATCATAGTCAAACAACAGCAACGAGAAAGTTTGTGTCAGGATGACTGAGATGATCCAGCAGTGAAGATATTTATAGTTCAGAAACCTAAACGTGATTACTGGAGAGAACGTGTTTTAATGAGTTTGTCTGTTTAAAATGTGGCTACCATAAACCTAATGTTGGCTGCATGAGGATATTCACATGAATCAAATGTGTTTTCTCAAATAAAATGATCAAATAAACAAAATATTGAAGAAGTTAAACAACCCAGCAGCATTTTAGATATTTGTGTGTGGCTCCGCTGCAGAGGAGGGTGGTGCAGCGGGCTCAGGGTGTAGTGTCAGGGAGGCTGTCAAACACTTCAGCAATTGCACTCTGCCTATTTCAGTGACTCCGGAGCTGGAGGAGAGCAGCGTGTGGGTGGCCACGGCTGCCACGACACATAATACGCTTGTGTGAACAAATAATAAAGAGTTTTTCACAGCTGTCGTGTGCGTCCTGGGTCCGTACTGTCCACAGTGTCATTTTACCTGAAGTAAGATGTCCACTATCCTCTGCTGGTACTCAAGGGCCTGCTTGTCATTTTTAAAGTCTTCAAATGTCTAAAAAAGAAGTGAGAACATCCTAATGAGTGAAGAACAACCATAAAAGTTATAACTGACATTTCACTGTTTTGAGTGAAACTCTACTTTCCCACATCGGTCTGCACTCTGTGGTTTTTAAAATATATCTACACTTAAAGGTGATCTTCAGGGTACTGTGGTGGCCTCCCAGTGCTGACCTGTCGCTTCACATTCACTCTGCCTCTCTGCATTAAGGGAACGACACTTTCAGCAATTCAACAATTGCTAACATTTCCACTTCCCTGAGGTTTTGGCCCAGTGCCCAAGTCTTGACTTTTGCTGACCCCTCCCCCCTTGCAACCCTGCCTGTCAACTCTAATTCCCACTCCTAAGTTAACAAACAGACATAAAAGAAAAGCCTGGACTGATCTTGAGCTTGGAGTTCCCTGCATACCTGCACAGCTCCTCTACCACACTCATGTGGCATCACACTCTTACTCCTGTTTGTGAAATAAACTGTTAAACCTTTCTGTGCATCCTGCATTCGAGTTCTCTGACACAATATTAACAACGGGTCACAAATGACAGTCCAAAAAACAGCCACAAACATTGACCTGTGAACTCAATATCTGAAAACAAAAAATGTGCATGTTAGCACTGAAGCGCACTGATAAATGCGACACTGTCCTGTGTGACAGAGCTAGCTGATGTGAGGAACTTGGAAAAGTATCTATATAAAGTTATTCCAAGTTTATATCAAGGAGCTTAACTTGGCATCCAATAAACCCAGTAAAGAATTTGGATACTGTACATGAGGGGGCACTTTATCAGTGGCTGTGGGAAAGGCTTCCACCGCTGGCACAGTCTCTGTATGCCCACTAGTTGTCTTTGTAAGATTCTTTATGTTCATAATTGTTACTGTCTCTGTTTGCCATATTTTAATGACAGATGATCTTCCCAGAGAGATTTGCGTCTCCTCCTGCAGTCGAACCAGGGAAACCAGCCAACTGGGTAAACCACTAAACTGTCAAACCAAGCCAGGCTAAACCACAAACAAAAACAAAAAAATTCAAATAAAAAACCCAGATCTGAAGACATTTTGATTACATTTTAATTTTTAATCTCACCATGGCGAGAACGTTGAGAAATTCCCTGGTGTCAAAGTGGAGGAGTGTACGAATAAATGGAAAAACTTCCTCTTCCTCGGACGAGTCAGCTGAGTGGAGACGGATTAGGAAGTCAAAAACCTGACGGACACAAAAACATGTCAAACATTAGTTACCAGTGTTTAGAAAAAAGGCCCCAGTATCACTGAAAGGTTTCTCTGTGAGTAATCCACGGATGTTCCCGGTGACCAATTTCTTAGTCGGCTAATCCGAGAGACACGATGAGACAAACCAACGAGTCTAAAACTATGAAACTCAGAGATAAAGTTACATTTCAGTGCTGCTCAACAGACGATGTTATAAACGAACCATTCTAACAATCACACCTGAAATGATGCTGAACTGTGTGGGACCCTGCACATTGTAACCAAACAGACATAGAAAACACTTCAAATAAACGGATGTTAAATGTGATATAAAAATGTGTTAAAACAAAAGATGTTCACATACTACTAACGACATCCTGTGAAAATCGTACCGCATCTTTACACGTCTGCATATCTAATCTGTATGTATTTGTCTTCAACATGACTCTCAGTGTAAACCTGTAGCGCTCATGTTGAAGGTGAAATTCCTCTTCAGCTTCTTTTTGTGTATTCCTCCCATCATCTTGACTAAAGGCCCCGTTACAGCTGAAGAAAAGCAGTCCAAAAGCATGGCACTATCACTCTTCACAGTGGGCTTGGTGTTCTGCTGACGATGCAAAGTGTTGTTTTTGCACTAAACACGAGATATGGAGAATGCTGGAGATTGTTGTAACATGTACAACACAACCAATACTTCCAGAAATTCCTGCAGCTCCTTCAGTGTTGCTGTAGGTCTCTTGGCAGCTTCCCTGAACTCACTGTTCTCCCAAAGCCTTCAGGTGTCTGCTGGAATGCTGTCGACGAGGAGGAATTTCACCTTTCAACAGAACAATGACCCCAAATGTGAATCTAAAGCAAAAGAATGGCTTCACACGAAGATTAAAGGTTGAATCTTTATTAAGATTTCCTCCATACAGATTCTGTAGTTTGAGGACTGCAAATCTGATCTCAGATCATCGTCTGGTGTTCCTCTAACAATCTAACAATCCCAAACTGAATCACACTGTGAGTGATGATCTCCAAAACTGAACTCTTGAATCCCATTCCTGCTTTCCCTTCTGGGAAGGCCGTGACCCAGATGGCTTATTAGACACAGTTAGTCCCTATTATACTGAGGATGATCACTGACTCAGTGAAATGAGGCAAACATCCAGTTGATTTTGAAAAAAGGCTGGGAGGGGACTGACCCAACCAGCTATATTGCTCTGCTATATCACTAAAACTGTAAGTACTTAGCCTTGTTTTCTAATATCAGCACATCGCTCTGGTTGGTTATGTCCAGTTTCCTCTGATGGAGCGAGACAGTCCTCCATTCTCGTGACTGGGTGCTATCAGATTGAACTGAACTGAAGAAAACTGTGTTTAATCAGTTAGTATTTCTGTTAACTAGCAAGAGCAACAGTCTTAACTGATAATAGACGTTCATAGTACAAATGGACCTGCAGGCTCTGTGATTTAAAATGATGGAGATAGTACAGTGGACACGAACAGCACATGGACAGAGAGGTCTGAGGCTATTCAAGCTGATATAAGATCACATGGAGGTGGAGAGCCAACTGATGAGTCTTGTGTTTGGTAAATGGAAGCCACTGTCAGAGCCAGCAATTCCACATTTTTAATTAGCAGCAGAGACACGAGGTAACCCCAAGCAGAGAATTATTCTTACTCATCACGTCTTAGTCTACAAATCATTGCCATGTAGGATTATTTGTAGTTAATCAATACAACAAACACCCCAAACTGTATCTGCATACCTGGTTCTTGACTTGAACCACAAGGTCTTCTGGAATATCTCCAAGTGGATATGCTCTTCCTGCAAGACAACAGCTACACACACACACACACACACACACACACACACACACAATATATATATTGTCAGATGTATGTATAAACAGTGGTGAGTGTTAAGATACTGTGTACAAAATACAAAGATTAATGGCTGTAAAAAGTTCAAATGAAGTGCACAAACACAGTGGGTGAGGGCTCTTTGCTTTACATTTGGAATTAATTTCATTCCAAACAATCCAATTTAATGCATTGGGAATTTTTCTTAGCACCTCTAAAGCCACGACCTTAAAATCACAATAAACGTTTGACTCCTCTTCCACAGTAAAAGTAGCATATATGCCAAATAGAGGTTTGGGCTATAATAAACTGAGGAATAAATAGATATTTGTATGAGTTACCTTATGTACACGAGTAGTTTGTTTCCCATTACCACGTTCTCATCTAACCAAGAAGAGAAATCCAGAGATTATATTTGATATTAGGAAAAGCTTTACGATCAAGATCAAATGTGGTTTTGAGTGTTACCTGTTAGGCTCCTTCCTTCCTTAAGTGTTGGACCGATCACTGCAAAGAGTTTCTGAAATAAAGAACAGAAGGATTTATCAATCAATGAATCAATCAATTCAGATGTGTTTTTTTAAAGGTTTGTTAAAAAAAAGAAAAAAGAAGCTTTGGTGGAGAGAAGATCAGTAAACAAACTGTTACCCATCATGCACCAGTACGTGGTGCAGATGGAGGTCCGTCTTCTCCAAAAGACTGATTCAGCTCTGCTGCCATGACAACCCTCTAACAAAGTACATCTGTCTGACAGACTGTCCAACAAACGTGATTTTTATGAGCATTGATCATTCTCATCTTAAATCCACATAGATGGAAAAACTCCCAGACTTTGGAACCTTAAACTGGTACATTTTCATTACTCCAATTCATGTCAGACAATAAAATAATAATTCTGTAAAGAAACTGCCCTGCTATGACAAAAGTCTAAGGTTTTTAGTGGAGGACTTACCTCCATTGGAGTGATGTAGTCATTCGTTCCACTGTTGAAAACGTAGATCATTGCATCATAGAGCTGGTTCTCCCAACATACTTGAACCACCTACACACACACACACACACACACACACACACACACACACACAGGACCATTTATCAGTATAACCGTGAAGAGTAATCAGACTGTTCTCAGTCATTTGGTGGGCCGCTGCTGACACAAACACAGAACCTCGTCGCCGTTTCTGATTTATATAAAGAGTTTGACAGCTCGCACAGTTTTTACTACACATGCATACACACCTGCTGTATGTCCAAGCTGGTAACATCTAGGTGGACGATGCATCTCTCCAGACTGTCCATCATGCCATTACTATGGTAGTGGTCGAGGAGGTCCCTCATAATGGCTGGAGTGAGGTGTCCAACACGATCAGCTACAATGTACGACTCCAGTGACTCCAAGAACACAGCCTTAGCAACCATATTCTCTACCAGCCGCGAATACAGCTGGTTAAAGAGGAGGTCACTGTACACACACACACACACACACACACACACACACACACACACACACACAGAGAGAAAAAGAAAATCTGAAGTCAACATTGCTTGTGGTACAATGAAAACATGTTTGGATCAGTTCCATTTGATATGATGCAATACATGAAGTATGAAGTACTGTACTTCCATGTGCTTGCTCAGACCCAAGCACACACTTACAGAGGTGTTACAGCATACACACCTGTGCATTGGTGGAGTTTTTTAAATGTTCGAAATATTTTCATTGTAATCTGTAACCGGGTTTCAAATGCTATCTGCAAGTTTAAAACCCTACATTAAATTGATTAAATGAATAAAATTACACAAGAAATTTTAAGATCTTTTGTCTTCATTTTAGTGTCAGGAGTTTTGATGACCCACTTTGTTAAATATTATTCAGTAAGTTTACACTGTCACAGCCTCTCGACTTAAAGATAAAGGGACTGATAGCTATTAAGCTTTTTTCTTCAAACTAAGCCTCATTCAACTCATCACACACATTCATAGAAGCACTTTTTTCTATACTTAAGTGGTTTATCTGACATTCACGGTCATACGCAGTCAACTGATCCACCAACTTTCCGATTGCTAGACGACCTGAGCCAACGCTGCCCCAAAGATAAAATAGCAGACGTAAAAGGTTATCCATCCTCTTCTCCTCATCCTCATCAGGGTCACACCTCAGACAAGTCGCCAGCCTGACACAGAGCTATGGGCAATTTAGATTCACCAGTTAACACAACTCCACTAACTGCACGTTTTTGGACTGTGGGAAGAAGCCGCAGTACTTGGAGAGAACCCACGCAAACACAGGGAGAACATGCAAACTCTCACATAAAGGCCAGGTGGTGGAGCTGAACTCAGGACCTTCTGTGAATGTGTTTTGAATATGAAATTATTAATAATTACTGCATTGTAGTCACCAGATATTGTGGCATCTGTATCTGGCTAGGATGTGATTCAATTTTTAATCATGAAAAATAAATATTCAGCCCACATCCACGGTGGTGGACGGCTGATGATCAGTCAACAATGAACTCTACTGTACACCAAAGTATCTGTTTGACAGCTCCTGAAAATGCGTCGTGGCACAGGAGGTGTGTGTGCGTGCGTGCGTGCGTGCGTGCGTGTGTGTGTGCACGTACGCCCTCTGCAGCAGCAGGCAGTAATCCACCAGGACTGGAACTACATCCTGAGAGAAACACAGAGAGGGTGGGGTAGGTGGAGAATTACTTCAAAACAGAGATGATTAAACAGTAATAATCAGCATCTTAACTCTTATACATAACCCATTGGTAAATATGTTGACTGCAGAATATTTACAAATGTAAGCAAGGACAGAGATAGACCGAATGGAAACACTGGAAACCTTTTTCCTCCTCACTCACTATGTGTTAACAGACCTCTCTGCACTGAATCATACTTGTTACTAATCTCTATCTCTGTTCCACAGCATGTCTTTATCCTGTCTTCCTTCCCTCACCCCAACCAATCACGGCAGATGGCCCCGCCCCTCCCTGAGCCTGGTTCTGCCGGAGGTTTCTTCCTGTTAAAAGGGAGTTTTTCTATTAATTTCACAGTACTCGATACAGTTATAGATCCAGAGGGCAGATTCCTAATAGTCAAACTATCTATACTTAACCAAAAGCTAGGTATTGTAAGTATATATGGTCCGAATGTTGATGACCCCTCAGTCTTCCACGGTTTTTTTAGTACACTCTCCGAACATCTAGATTGCACACTTGTTCTTGGAGGCGACCTCAACCTTGGACTAAATGAAGAAATGGATAGGCTCAACACAGCAGGAACTCCGTGTAATTGGCAGTCCACAAATATAATCAAACAGTATATGAGTGATTTTGGTCTTTGCGATGCATGGCGCTCTCTCCACCCCAACAGTAAGGAATATTCTTTCTTCTCACATGTTCATCACTCCTACTCTCGTCTGGATTATTTTTTGGTCAGCAGCTCACTGCTGAGGGACATTTCAGACACTGAGATTCATCCTATAGCTGTCAGCGATCATGCTCCTGTATCTTTAACACTAATGCACAAGAATAATACTACGCCAAGTAAAAACTGGAGATTTAATACATCGCTGCTCAAAGATGAAGAGTTTATCAAATACTTTAAAAAAGAGTGGACTTCATATTTAGACTTTAATGACATTCCTGGAACATCAGCATCTGTCCTCTGGGAAGCAGGGAAAGCTGTGATGGGAGGTAAAATAATCTCTTTCTCATCACATAAGAAGAAAGAAGAAAACAAAAATATTCAAGAACTAGAAAAAAACATCAAATCCTTAGAAAAAGCCTATGTATCACACCAAGATCAAGAAATATTAAACAAAATACGCAAAACAAAACTAGAATTAAATGAAATTATTAATAAAAAGACTAAATTCTTAGTGCAAAGACTTCGCCTGCAAAATTATGAACACGGTAACAAATCCGGACAATTTCTTGCTAACCAGTTAAAAATCAATAAAGAAAAAACAACTATATGTGCTGTTAAAGATTTATCTGGGAATACAATATATGATCTTAAAAAAATAAACAAAATTTTTAGGGATTTCTATGAAACTTTATATACACCACAAATAAACCCATCTAAAAACGAAATTGATCAGTTTCTGGACAACATAACTCTTCCAAAATTATTAGACTCTCAAGCAACGGCACTGGATTCGCCACTGACGCCAGGTGAACTCCAGGAAGCCCTGATAAGTCTGCCCAATAATAAGGCTCCAGGTCCAGACGGCTTCCCTGCAGAATTCTACAAAGAATTCTGGACGATTCTAGCACCAGTTTTTTACAGAATGTTGCAGGAAATCAAAGAAAATGGCAGACTTCCACCAAATATGAACTCTGCAAATATCAGTCTCTTACTAAAACCAGGCAAAGACCCTGTATTTTCTTCAAGCTATCGTCCAATATCCCTTATTAATGTAGACCTCAAAATAATCTGCAAAGCTCTCTCAAAGAGATTAGAGAAAATGACCCCCCTTTTAATTCATCCTGACCAAACTGGTTTCATAAAAGGTAGGCACTCATCAACAAATACACGTAGATTACTTAATTTAACAGACTACTCATGCAGTAAAAACATTGAAACCATAATATTGTCTCTTGATGCAGAAAAAGCGTTTGACAGAGTTAACTGGAAATTTCTATTTGCAACTCTACACAAATTTGGTTTTGGAACCTCTTTCATAAACTGGTTAAAAATATTATATAATTCCCCAACAGCTTGTGTCAGAACAAATGACCAAACATCCTCCAGCTTCTGTCTCCTGAGGGGCACCAGGCAGGGATGCCCACTCTCCCCTTCACTGTTTGCAGTTTTTATTGAGCCACTAGCAGCAGCAATTAGACAGACTACAACAATTAAGGGCATAAAATGTAAGAATGTAGAACATAAAATCAGCCTTTATGCGGATGATGTGTTACTTTTTCTCCAAAACTCACAAACCAATATCTCTGGGGTGATTGCATTGATAAATTCTTTCTCAAGAGTCTCAGATTATTCAATCAACTGGTCAAAATCTACAGTTCTTCCGATTAATTGCTCCTTCCATAATTCTTCTCCTACACCACTGCAATCTGGAAATATAAAATATTTAGGTATTAATGTCTCTCCTAAGCTTTCAGGATTAACTAAATTAAACCACATCCCGCTTTTAAAGACAGTAGAAAGCGATCTGGCTAGATGGAAATCTTTACCCATATCACTCATGGGAAGGGTCGCCGCTATAAAAATGATGGTCTTGCCAAAAATAAACTATTTGTTTTCAATGATCCCAAATAAGCCATCACAAGATTGGTTCAGATCTCTAGACTCATGTGTTTCTAAATTCCTTTGGAAAGACAAACCCCCACGTATCAGCTTAAAAACATTACAAAGGACCAAGGATAAAGGAGGATTAGATCTGCCTAACTTTAATCACTATTTTTTAGCCAACAGGCTTCAGTTCATCTCTAGATGGTTTAAACACACCTTCTTAGATGAGCCCTGGCTAGATGTAGAACAGGCACTATGTAATAATCTAGAAATTTCAGACCTACTATTTATCAGCTCAAACATCAAAAGACATGAATGCTTTAAAAGCATCAACATCAGCTCTTCTCTGACAGCATGGTGGGAGTTTCTAAAAATGACAGTCCTCATTAATTCCATGCAAACGTACACCTATCTGGAACAACCCTGACATATTACAAAACAATAATATGATTAATTTTCCAGAATGGAGTTGTAAAGGAATCAAATACTTAGAGCATATATTAGAGGGAACAGAATTTATTCCATTTGACAGACTAGTTACACAATATGGGATCAACAAGAAAAGATTTTTAGAATATCAACAAATTAAATCCATAGTACAAAAGAGATTTAACCTCAGTCAAGCTGAATTACAAACACCACCAAGTGCGGTACACTTTCTTACTCTTAAATCCCCCAAATTATTATCTAAAATATACAGAACACTTTCTAAAATAGATGAATCAATATCCCTTCCTATTGCAAAGTGGGAAGCAGATTTATCAGTAAGCTTAGACCAAAACTTCTGGTCTCAGGTTTGCTTAAAAACCTTTAAATTGATTAAAAATCCCAGTCTGCAATTAATACAATACAAATTACTACACAGAGTGCACTATACTGGTCATCGGATGTTCAAGATGGGCTTTACATCTTCCAACAACTGCTCACACTGTCAAGGCAATACACCAGACAATTACATCCACGCCCTTTGGTTCTGTCCACCAGTGCAGAAGTTTTGGCGTGAGATATGTGAAGACTTATCGAAGTGTCTGAAATGTAACATTCCAGCCTCCCCTTTAGTATGCTTGCTGAGCAACTTGGATGAGGTCACTGCAGAAATAAACACAGCCCACATTGTTTTTACAGCCCTATGCATTGCCAAGAAAATGGTCCTCCTTAACTGGAAAAATAAAAAGAATCTTAATTCTAATCAATATAAAAATCATCTAATAGATCACATTAGTCTTGATACAGCCTCTGCCACCACATTAGATCAATCCCTTTGGGCTCCTTTGATCGGCTTCATCACCTAGTGGGGGTGGGGGTCATGGTTTGGTCCTGCCTTCGCTATTGTGGTTGATGTGGAGGTTGGGACGGGCTTAGGGCGCCAGGAGAACCCCTAGAGACGTTATCCCTGGAGGGCTCAACCCGGGGGGTTGTGGTCATAACCTGGTTAGTGGCTCTGGTCGCTCTTAGAGGGTGTTCTCCTCGTGGCTGCGTGCAGCGGGGCTGGGGGATGGTCTGTACTGGCGGACGTAGGTTACTGGCCTGGTGGCCTGGCTGCCCCTGAGTGGATCCGGGGCAGGCGTGGGGGCTTGGGGTTCGGGGGTGCTTCGTCTCCGTGATGGGGCTCTGGCTGGGCCTTGGGGGCTTCGGTCCTCGTCGGTGTGTCGCCGAGGTTGTGGGCGGGTGGGTGCACGGGGCTCAGCCCGGGCGCAGGGGGCCTCTGGTGCATCGGCATAACTGGGGGACTCGTCAACTGGCAGGGAGGTTGTTCCATCCTTGCAGAAGTCCACTCTGCAGGTGGGGGAGAGACATAGGAGAGGTGGAGAATAAACCTAACCTGGATGTCTGTTGTCTTGTGTAGTCTGGAGATGATTGAATGTTGGGGTGGGTACAGTTTCCTCTGCGGTGGGGTGGGGTGGGCTTCCCCAGGTCCTGTGGGGCTTGGCGGTGCTGCTGCCGTAGGCCCCGGTCTGGATGGGCCTGGGCTCCCTTGCCTTGGTGGGTACCAGAGGACGGGGGTGCCTACTGGGGTCAGCGGGGGAGCTGGCCCTAAGGAGGGGCATCTTACCCCTCCCTTCTTTTCCTCCCCATCCCCGGCTGCCTCCCTCTTCCCGCTCCACCACACCCACCCACACAGGTAGGGCCTTGGGGTGCGGGTGTGTCACCAGGGTGCAGGGAGGCATTCCCCCCCTCTGTCCCCTTCTGGCCACCTGTGCCTCAATTTTATTCCACAGCTTAGACATCCACATTATTCACACTCTCATAACACACACATACATATAGGGCCTTGAGGGTGACCACGTTAACGGCGTCCAGTGGACGGTCTGTGTATTCAACCCTACCTCTGGCGCCGGAGACCACCACTCAACTTTAAATCCATGTAGACATTGAGGGTTCTCGGGAGGGGCCATGCTAACACCTGCTGCTCTCTGGCAGCAGCACCATGCCCTCCCTTGTTTTAAATGCACTTTAGAACAACACGCAGCAACACTACACATGAGCGGGAGGAGGGAGGTATGGGGTCTTAACACATCCCCGTTCTCTACTAGCCATCGGGGCGGGGGCTGGGAGGAGGTGTTGGCTGTCCGATTGGCCTCCCTGCTGCTGCGGAGCCTGGGGCGGTCTGCTTGCCTCCACCCCGGGGGAAAGGGTCACATCTCTTGGGTCTGGGTGCCGTTTCCCCCTCTGGGGCGAGGGTACCTGGACCCGGGGTATAGAGTATGTTTGGGGAGTATGATTGTGTGTACATGTCCATGTATGTCTATCCCTACGTTGGGTGAGTGCTGAGTGTTTGTATATGTGTGCATGAGGGTGGGAAAGCATGTTTGTGTGTGTGTGTGTGCCTGTTTGTCTGTGTCTATATGTCAGGTCGGGTCTTAGACTCCACCTCCCTGGGAACTCCCAGGCCCTCCAAAGTGTGGAGGCCTATCTCCCCTCACCACACTCCCTGCCAGTAACTGATGCCCTCAGGGGTTGGTGCATTGGTGGTTCTTGGTGTCCGGGGCTGGGCGCTCAGGTATGCACCAGCTCACTCCCGGTGGCTACTTGGCGGGGCCTGGTGCCTGTCGCTCGGTCAGGCCTCTTCCGGGGCAAAGGGGGCCCTCGGGCCTCCGGCCTTGGGGCCTGCAACTCGGTTCACTCTGGCACAGCTGGCTGCCGGCAGAGCCGGCGGGCACGCCGGTGCAGCCCCCTCTGGCTTCTGCTCCGTGGCTACTGGGTGACCCCCTCGTCTGGGGATCTCCTCAGCCCTTCCCAGGAGGGTGGCACGGATGCCCCTCCGGTGGTCCTCCTTGGGCTCTCGCACTCTGGGGCCTCTGGATGTCTGGAGCCTGGATCTCCTCCATGCCTGCTTCATGCCCTGGGGGACGGGGCTATGGGCCTCCACACCCTCTAGCAGACCGTTACATGGGGAAACCTTTTGTATACAAGCGCGCTGATCCACACAGGTGTGCACACGGGTGTTCACTGTTCGTAGACATAAACTACACCTTTCTTAGCTGCTACTTCAAAGCACATTGTGCGCTGTCTGTCCTGCGTGCTGCACAACAACATTCAATATTTAGTATTTACTGCTGTTCACACTTAGCTAGATTAACGTGATGGTGTTGTTTTTAGTATGTTGCTTTGTTTTTTTTGCTTGTTTTCTCTTCTTTTTCTCTCAACAGGTGATCCAGGAGATTTTTGTTTTTCTCTTTGTCTTTGTAAGTGCCCTTTCTCACTGTCCCTTTTCCCTTCTGTTTTTCTTTTCCTTCCTCTCTTTCTTTCTCCCTTTCCTATCCCCCAGTCATGTCTGTCCCATCTGTAACAACTGAAAATAAAATAAATAATAACAAAGTTTGATCAAATGGACCAATACGGCAATGCCATGATGATCCATTTGGCAAAATAAATCCATTTGGTATCCTTGTTGGTCTTCAGACAACAATTCTGACGGCTAAAGAACCAAATGGGACAGATAAAAAAAAAAGAAAAAAGAAAAAAAAAGGGAGTTTTTCCTTCCCACTGTCGCCAAAGTGCTTGCTCATAGGGGGTCATATGATTGTTTTCTCTGTATCTATTATTGTAGGGTCTAATTTAAAAGCCTAGAGGCGACTGTTGTTGTGATTTGGTGCTGTATAAATAAAATTGAATTGATTTGAATTGGAAATCACTTTTTGGAACAACACGGGTAAATTTCTGTATCCTAAATGTTGTACAGCCACCTGCCACCAGATGGAGCATCATTGTTGAGAAACACCATCAATCTGTTAATCTAGGCCTGATCTTTATCTTAACACCATCAGAATGAGATCACAGATACAATGAGCCTTCTCTGAAAGGTGGATGAGCTCTGCCTGAGCAGAGGGTGAGGACTTCAGTCAATTGGGAGGGGCTCAAAGTAGAGGCACTTCTCCTCCACAGTGAAAGGAGCCAGTTGAGGCTGTAGCCTCTCGGGTGATGTGGGTGGGTGATGGGCAGGCATGCACGACTGGGCGCAGGACACACTGGAGGGATTACACATGTGCAGTCCAACTTCAGATAAGTGGGGAAAAAATGATGCTGCACGATTTATGTTTCATTATTTTACCATTTAACTTTTATTAACGTGGTTGTCATTCATTTTTGATCAATGTGCATCATTCATAATCCACAGGCACACTTTTCAGTCTTTATTTATTTTTTACACATCTTTTGTGATAACATGCTTTCATTTTTATATTAGATTTTTTGATTATATTTAGATTTTTATATTTTATATCAGTTTGTCTGTTTTGAGTATAATGTCTAATGTTGTTACGATGCCGTACATTTAAGCAAGCGTGTGATTGATGGATTTGCCTTTGTCCATTAAACTCTTCTGGAACTGAAGCTGATATCTGAGTGTTTCTTAGTCAGTTAGTCTCATTTGTCTTTGTCGTTGAGTCAACTAAGAAATTCGTTGGAACGTCCCTAGCTCTAATTATAATACTTTGCAAACCGGGGAATCTTTTTTTTCTACAAAATACTGAATTTGAAGCCAATATAAAATTTAACATCACACAAAAACCAGCATGTCAAATATAATATGGTCAGTATTGTCCAATTAGTACAGCAGCCATATTTATTCTTATGTCCAGCATATTAATAACTCGAATTACAGTGTCTGACTCGTAAAGCACAACATGTATGTGTTTCCGGGCTGACACCATCACAGTTTTAGGCTTCTGTTGAACACGTCTTTCACCTCGTCTTACTGCTGCTCTTTGTTTACTTTATCATATATTTTCTGCCACAAGTTTTACATCAGAAAATATGTTACACATTTTATCAGATTTCTAAATCACCAACTGTTGGAGATACTGGTCTTAAAAATTCTACACCGGTTGGACTTGATCCAGTCCTACGCTACTGTACTAACGTTGTGACAGACTACACACTAAATATGTTCTCTAAGGCAGTTTAGTGTACCTGGAAATGTTGCTCCATCACTTGGATTTTGCCCTGTTCTGGACACTTTTTCAAAGCATGCTCAGCAAACTGGAAAAGGATCTCGATCATCTGTAGACACAGTGAGTTCAGAAAACTAAAACGTCAAAGTAAAAGTAGATTTGATACAACAGACAACTCTTATTCTTTTCTTACCTTGTCACTGACCACCGCCTTCCTCTTCAGAGAATCTCCATACAGGCCTTAAATTAACACATTTCACAAATTATCTGTCAAAAACTGATCAGTATATTAACATTGTTTCATTTTACAGATGTTATGAGTTTAGTAACATTTAGTTTACAAGCATGCAGTGTTACTGTTTGTCGTAAACTGATGGTCAAATTGTGCACTATTTTTTCATGGCCTGCAGCAGACGGCAGAGGAAATGACCCAACTGTTGGTGCTGGTGTTGGTTAGGAATTATTCTTTCCAGGCAGCTTATTATGGTCATGCTCAGGAAAGTCAATGGATTTGACCAAAGTGCCAAAAGTCTGCATTAAAACTATATAGCCCCAAGAAAAATGACAGTGAAATCCAGCATACACATATCATAATCTGAATATGACCAAAGTCTGGATTATCAGACGATTCTACTGGTGCTTAAAGCATGTGCTTAAAGCATGTGCTTAAAGCATGTGCAGACCAACTAGCAGAGGTTTTCACCACCATCTTCAACCTCTCACTGCTACAGTCTGTAGTACCATCCTGCCTTAAGTCAGCCACCATCGTTCCAGTGCCCAAGAAGAACACAGTGAGCTGCTTGAATGACTATCGTCCAGTTGCTTTAACACCCATATTCAATTCAATTCAATTCAATTTTATTTATATAGCGCCAAATCACAACAAAAGTCGCCTCAAGGCGCTTTATATTGTACAGTAGATAGCACAATAATAAATACAGAGAAAAACCCAACAATCATATGACCCCCTATGAGCAAGCACTTTGGCGACAGTGGGAAGGAAAAACTCCCTTTTAACAGGAAGAAACCTCCGGCAGAACCAGGCTCAGGGAGGGGCGGGGCCATCTGCTGCGACCGGTTGGGGTGAAAGAAGGAAAACAGGATGAAAGACATGCTGTGGAAGAGAGACAGAGATTAATAACAGATATGATTCGATGCAGAGAGGTCTATTAGCACATAGTGAGTGAGAAAGGTGACACTCACTCACTCACTTTCCCCCCCCTTCCCTCTGGTAAACGCTACAGGTCCATCAGGTCGAAGACAAACAGACTCAACAGAAGTTTTTACCCACAGGCTGTCAAACATGCCCTACCTCCACCCTGATTGGAGGATAACTGCACTGCCAACACTCATGGACATTACACCTTATTTATAAATCGTATTTCTGTTTATACTTCAATGCAAACAACACCCTTACCACTTTAAACTGTATTTATTATAACATTATTTAGTATAGTTCCAACAGCACTATGTGTATATATATATATATATATATATGTGTGTATATATATATATATATATATATATATATACATACATATACATATACATATATGTATAAAAAACACCCAGCACGCCCCTGCGGGCGGTTTATCCTTCAAGCTCGGGTCCTCTACCAGAGGCCTGGGAGCTTGAGGGTCCTGCGCAGTATCTTAGCTGTTCCCAGGACTGCGCTCTTCTGGACAGAGATCTCCGATGTTGTTCCCGGGATCTGCTGGAGCCACTCGCCTAGCTTGGGAGTCACCACACCTAGTGCTCCGATTACCACGGGGACCACCACCGTTACCTTCACCCTCCACATCCTCTCGAGCTCTTCTCTGAGCTCTTGGTATTTCTCCAGCTTCTCGTGTTCCTTCTTCCTGATATTGCTGTCATTCGGAACCGCTACATTGATCACTACAGCCGTCTTCTTCTGTTTGTCTACCACCACTATGTCCGGTTGGTTAGCCACCACCATTTTGTCCGTCTGCATCTGGAAGTCCCACAGGATCTTAGCTCGGTCATTCTCCATCACCCTTGGGGGCATCTCCCATTTTGACCTCGGGACTTCCAGGTTATACTCGGCACAGATGTTTCTGTACACTATGCCGGCCACTTGGTTATGGCGTTCCATGTATGCCTTGCCTGCTAGCATCTTGCACCCTGCTGTTATGTGCTGGATTGTCTCTGGGGCATCTTTACACAGCCTGCACCTGGGGTCTTGCCTGGTGTGATAGACCCCAGCCTCTATGGATCTTGTACTCAGAGCTTGTTCTTGTGCTGCCATGATTAGTGCCTCTGTGCTGTCTTTCAGTCCAGCTTTGTCCAGCCACTGGTAGGATTTCTGGATATCAGCCACCTCCTCTATCTGCCGGTGGTACATACCGTGCAGGGGCCTGTCCTTCCATGATGGTTCCTCGCCTTCCTCCTCTTTCTTGGGTTTCTGCT
>NC_031978.2:30851130-30858630 GCF_001858045.2 Oreochromis niloticus | reverse complement strand
TCTAAACGTCCTGTGCTGACCTGTAGAGTTACATTTACTGATATATGCACTGTTTACTTTATACCTGCTGTGCTCATGATGCCCACCTGGGCGTGTGAAAACCACTGACCCTGTCTCGTGTCACTCCTGTCTCTGTACCTGTCGTATGCTTCCTGTTTTATTTTGACGATGCCTGTTCTGTGTTCAGTCTCCGTCCCCGTGTTTTCTCTGCACCTGTCCTGGTCCCACGTGTCTCGTCTAGTCAATCTCGTCTCTATGTTCCCTCTGGCACCATGTCAGTTATGTTGTAGTGTTAGCTCGTGTCTCTGAGTCTGTGTCTGTGCCTACGCGTCGTATCTCCTGTCTTATTTTGATAGTCTCTGTCCTACGTCAGTGTTGTGCCTTCCCTCGTCTCATCATGTCTGATTTGTCCCAGCTGCATTTCTTCCCGTTTCCCATCCTCTCGGGATCCTACCAGTGTATTTTAGTCCTCAGAGGCTCTTCGTACCCTGTTCGTGTTGCGTTTTCTCCCTTCGTCTTCCCGAGAGTATTCTAGCTCGCAGTCCTGGCTTGTCTTGCTCGCTCGAGCCTCTTAGTTTCTAGGTTCCAGCGCCCAGTTTAGTTTCTAGTTTTGCGTTTGAGGTTTGTTTTGTTTTTTGTAAATGTTTATTTCTAATGTGGAGTTTTTCCCAGCAATAAAGCTGCACCTTAACTTTAACTTCCTGTTTCTGAGTCCTGCGTTTGGATCCTTCATCCTGCCTGCTACACAGCACTTGGCATGACAATATGTCATCATTATCAATAAAACAAAAGACAAAATAATTAAATATTCCAGAAACTTGTTATAAATCTGGTTACCTGGACACCACATGAATGACATGGTAGGTTCATTTTTGGTTCCATCTGTAAAACGGTCACACTGTAACTCTTCTTATTCTCTGGACAAAGTGACCTTTTGTTTGGTTTCTTCAAAGACTGAATTTTGTTTTTGTTGGGTTTTTGCTGCATTATTACTAACAGAGAACTATAGCAGGGTTTGGACTAACATTTCCATGAGTTTTGAATTTCAGATTTCCAAAAACCACGAACTATCAACATCTCAAATAAAAGCCTCAAACGCTGACCCCATGCCTTACAAACTAAACCCTCACCAGAGCCTGGGAGACGTTTCCTCCAGTTGCCAGTGATTTGAAATGTCGGCTGTTATAGACCAGTTGCACCTGCTCCAAGTCCAGAGTCTCCAAAACCTCTTGGCTAGGCCGGTCCACCACGTGCAGCTTTTCATGGCTGTCCACCAGGACCAGCGTACGACTGTTAATCCACTGCAGAAACACAAAGGCACAGACAGCAATAGAACAAGTTTAGGATTTTCCAAACAGAGAGAAGTTTATATAAACGCCCATGACTCTGATGGGCGCAATGATCGTGCAGCATTAAAAAAGACAACAAAAATTAGGTGCACAAGTTAAAATGTATTTGGCATTTTTCTTAATCTACACAAAAAGTTTACATACAGGTTCAAATAGATTCAAACACAACTGATAATGTGACTTAGATAAATGTCCCACAGCGAGCTGCACCTCAGCCAGACTATTTTGGCAGCCATCAACAAGTTTCTGGACATTTGAGAGTTCATTTAAATTGGCTGGTTTCCTGGTACAGATCCAGCTTTCCCTAAATCATATTAAAATAATCCTTCAGACAATACACATGTTTAACTATAAACAAGTCTGCACTCATATACAATACAGCTCACTAACCCAAACAACAAAGTACATTTTTACATTGGCTAAACACCCTGTGATTAACACCCCACTAAATCTCTGATTTATGTTTGGTTTTAAACAGAGTTTGGACATTTTTATGCAGGCAGCAGAAACACGAGAAGGAAGAAGAGGAAGAAGAGGAACCATCGTGGATGGACAGGCTTTGCACGGTACGTACCACTGACAGACCGAACAACCGAACATAGCAGTGGTGGACAAGAAGAGGAAGACGACTGTAGTGATACTGAGTGATAGCAACATCAGGAAAAAGGAACAGGAGAAGCTCAAGAAGCTCCAAGGGCTGAGATAGGAGCTCTGGAAGCTGTGGAGGTGAATGCAACAGTGTCCCAGTGGTAATCGGGCCACTCGGGCCAGTGACCTGCAAACTGGGTGACTGGCTCTAGCAGATCCCGGGAACAACATCTGAGATTTCCTTCCAGAAAAGGGCAGTCCTAGGAACAGCAAAGATCCTGCAGAGGATCCTCAGGCTCCCAGGACTCTGGTACAGGACCCGAGCTTGAAGGACTGAGCACCGCCCTGCTGGTGTTTGTCCTGTTTCACTATTGAAGACTGTTTTTGATGATGGGGACTGAAGTTTCTCCAATAGTGATCATTTCCTTTATCTCAGTTGTCAGTTCAGCATTTTGTATTATCTGCACAACACCAGAAAGTCTTTGTCCCAAGAAAACAGCAGAATGGAAGTAAACACTAAAAACATTGACACCATTAAAATATGCCTTCTAATAAACCAAAGGTTCACTCCAGAAAACACTGTTATCAGGAGTGATAACATTTTATAAGAATAAACTATTCTGAAAGTATTAAACTCCTAAATGCATCCACCATTCCTCTGCTGACCTGTGTATGAGTGAAGATGTTGGAGCATCTTCTTGGGGTACTTACACTTAGGCTGATGATGTCACAGCTGAGTTGGAATTGTCTCTGTTTGATGACATGGATCGTCCCCGATTCCTCTTTCTTTACCTGAACAAACAGTAGTGGAGGAGAGAAAACATGATCCCAGGGATAACTGCTCTTTGATGGAAGTGTTTACGCACGTCATAAAGCAGACATCTGAGAAATATTCAGTCCAACATTATTTAGTGTTACTTTGTATCCTTGTATCTTTAACATACTAATGATTTACATCTACTAAAAGCTGCAATACATCACAGTTGAGCACTTACCAAGAGGAAGTGGACAGTATCTCCTTTGCAAAAAGCCAGGACTGGATTGACCATCTTCTGGACAGCAACAAACTGCCAGGCCAGCTGAGGAACACTGGATGGATCCGACTAACAGAGGAGAATATAACACGACATCGGAAACAAGTCTCAGATCTCATGTAGTGCCTCTGCATCACTGAACAACACAGGAAATCATTCCTGCCTGTGACTCTCTGAACACTTCCTCCACAGTACACATGCCTGCACACCCTCTACAGAGACAATAAACACCCATTTAGCACCTGCGGCTTGGAACAAACTGCAGAACGACTGGAAAATGACAGAATTCATTGAATTGAATTTGATTTGATTTTTCATCGAGTTGTGCATGTGTGTTGTTGCTGCCTGTGTTTAAGTGTGTAATTTTGTGAGACACTTGCTGCTGCCTATCTTGGCCGGGGTCCCTTGAAAAAGAGGTTTTTAATCTCAGTGGGATCTTCCTGGTTCAATAAAAATAAAAAAGAAAGTACAGAATGATAAGAGGGGCACCTCAATGTCAATGTATGTGTGTGTATATATGTATATTTGTGCTATTTGTGGGATATTTATAATTACAGCTATTTATTATAATATGTACAAATAATGTTTATTGTATAAAAAGCAACTGGCCACATAATTTCAGGAATGAATTAAATATTCTGACTCAAACTTGTCATATTTAAATGAATTTAAATTAAAATTGTATTTTCTATTTTTCTGACGAAGTTTTATTTTTAAAAAATATTCGACCTGCTTTATGTTTATAAACTGTCAAATTCAACTACATACGATTCAGAAATTGTTATTAGTTTTATATTCGTCTGTGTTCAGATATGAGACTTTGTATGAGTGCTGGAAAAACTACAGTTTGTTTCAAATTACAGATCCTCGTTGTGATGATAGGATTGACCAATGAAAATCTTGGACTTTTATCTTTAACAGTCTGAGATATAACAATGTGCCAAAGTGAAAGTGGGTCATTTTTTTGAAATGCTTATCTTGAGCAATATTTGTTATATGAGGTATATAAGTTATATTTCACAGCAACTCTGTTCAAAGTTTCTGCTATGGGGCACACGGTGGAGCAGACGGCTCGGTGATTCGAGCTGGAACCAGCTGTGAGTCTTTCGGGACCTCTGGGCAGTTCTCATTCTGCCTGCCTGGTAAACAAGGACTCGACAGCTCCACTCTGTCTCTTGATTACACTTCATGGTAAATGAAATTGAAACATTTGTACCCTTTATTTACAGCACATCACACAACAAAGTAGTGCCGTCACATCTGACACGATGCCTCATCACGTCAATGGATCTGACTCATACATGCAAACCGTACTTCATACCTTATTGTAAGGAAATGTCATCCAGACTTTCAGGGAGGGCTTTAATCCAATGACTAGAATCTGAGGTGAAAAGACAAAACCATCAGAACCACATAGCTGCATGAATGACAACAGCATGATTATGACCTGCGAACGAGCTTTTGGGATTTGCACACCTTAGTGAGAGATGCCATAGCAAGCAGAGAGTAGTGCGTGATGGGATGGTCTCTGAAGTCCGGAGGAGAACGCAAAGGTTCGATACAGCACACCTCCCCTTTAGAACCACTGAAGAGACATCGAGAGTCACATGACCTCATCCCCATCACCCTCCTGAAAACAAACGAGGGGAAAGCAGGGGAACCAATGAGAAGGATGCATGAACATAAAAAATACACAGAATCAGAATCGCGCCCAACTTTTTATGACAAAATGCATTTTTACACTGGCAGCTGTTAATTACAGAGATACAACAAAATGTACGGATAACCTTACATGCTATCATTAAGATACCACTCTCTCCAGTGAGGGTCCGGCTCGTTCCAGTAACAATGCCAAACCACACTGTGCAGGTTACAAACGACAAACCTTTTTAATGACAGCGTTTTGACACTGAAAACATATCCCTACAGTCCGGATGCTAAAAGCTTTAATATCCCAGATTTTTCCCTGCAAAATAAGTGCATGGATTTTACTCCTTAGACTTCCCCTACACACAATATGTTTAATTTTTTTAATGTCATAGGGGGTTAAAACGGCAACACTTGCTGGTGGGATTAAATGTGTTAATTTAAGAGGTAGAAGATCAAAAAGTTCTTTCAGCACCACAGGAGTAGATGTCGATGTACATATGGTATAAATGTGAAAATCCTAGGTCACTTCCTTCTTCAGTCATCACAAGATTTTTGAAAAACTTGACCTCTGACCTTGAGGTTAAAGTTACTAACTCATCTGAGATTTTTAGTAGATGCACCTATGGTATCAATTAGAAAATCCTCATTTTTCAGCTATCGCATCCACAAAGTTGAATCGCCATGCCAACAATACTCCATCAGCTTTTCAGTGCTGAGGGGTAAACACCACTCAAGAACATAAAAACCTGATGGTTGAAAACAAATAACATTTCTGTCACTTTAATGTAAAGTAGAGTCATTTACCTGAAAGCCAGTTCAAAAACAGATCCTCCACTGTCATTGCACACGGCAATAGTTGGGTCGTCTGTGAACTACAATAACAAGAAAGGCAAAAGAAGAACTCAGGACAGAAATTAGACAGAAATGATCAGGGAGAGAAACACGTTTGACAGAAAGACCCATTTCTGAGTCAGAGATAGAAAAATACAACCTTTGTTACAAATGTTTCTTTAGTAATGGTAGTGGATAGGTGAAGTTTGGTAACAACAACAAAAGAAAGATGACTTTGCGAGTGTGTGTGTGTGTGTGTGTGTGTATGGACCTTCACATGCAGAATGGCTGTCCCAGGAGGGTGGGCATCAGTGATGGTTCTCAGAAGCTTCCCATTGGCTAGATCCCACATTGTAATCTAATCGTGCAGACGGAGAAACGACACGAGAAAAGTGTTCAGTGAAAGATGTAAACACATTCTGCAGTACATTCCTGTAAAATCTGTCACATCATCAACACTGATGCTAATTTTATTTTTGCTATGACCTTCATGTGTTTCTGAAATGTAGGCAATCATTTAAAAGGCTGAAAATGAAACAAAGATGAACAAATTAATCATTTAATGATCGTTCTGAAAAAACGACCTTATGCTTCAAGGCTAAAACACAAAAATGCATTCGATTAATAGTAGATCTCCACTTAGAACGGACCTGACAAATCCTGACAAATTGTGTGAAAGTTTTGCTCATACAGAGGATGACATGTGATCAACCTCACATTATGAGTGCCTGCTACATTCCTAAATAATCTATATAGTTAAAATTTGCAAATCTTTACAAAGTAAAAATTTATTTTGGAAAAAATGCATTAACAGAAGGTTTAATGAAATGTGTCTGTAACCCAAGTGGAACCACAAAAAGAGGGCCACATACCGCTGGTAGAAGCAGATATTGGTAGGCTAAGTTGGTGTTACCCTTAACTTACCATTAACTACTTGACAAGCCACTTAACATTTGCAAAGCAGTAATGTTAGTGACTTCTTTTCTTTATATTGCAATATTTTTGTATCATATTTCCCCATTTCTGCATCAGTTTTATTTTATCCCTGCCAATTATGGTATCAAACCTGCACGTTAAAAGACAACAAGTAATAAATAATTACAAATACACATAAACCACATTAACAAATATAACCTGTCCAAAGATTTTTGTTCCTTTGATCCTTGTATTGGTGTTATTTTAAATTCAAATAAACAGATACTATCAACCAGATACTTGCACTAGTTCATGCAATTATTACTTCTAGGTTGGACTACTGTAATCAGGACCCATATAGACCTAATGGTACCGTATCACCCCAGTCCAGCACTTTGCTCTCAGACTACTGGTTTACTTGTTTGCAAAACATGCCGTAAAACTATTGCTAAAGATAGCAGTACCGTGAATTTATCCTATTAGCTGAAAAGTTGTCCACTGCAAAATGTTTTAAACTCTGCACGTCAGCGTCTCCCCACACACTAAAGAAGACGTTAAATCAGCTGTGATACCAGTGACTGTTCTTCATCAGGTGTTTTCATAGTCACTATCTAGACTTTTCTTTCTGTAATTTGAGGTCATCACAGTTTTTATATATAAAGTTCAAAAGATCATGAGCGCCATTGTTGTTGGGTTAGTCATCATCACCTACACGCTGGCTGACCAGCCATCTAAACTTTGGTCAGAAAAGCGTTAGGAGGTAATGGTAATTACAACAAATGGTAATTCTTAAGTGAAGGCTTTCACTGTTTTAATGAGTTTACTACAGGCTGTGGTAAGTAAGCTAGTAGCTAGCTCCATATTTACGTCTATCTGCATGTGAACGAGATGTTTGTGAACTAGAATGAAGCAACTCTGGACACATTAGTGTTAATGAGCTATTAGCTTTTAGCATTAACCCATATGAGCTTCCTGGGGAGCGTCCTTCTTAGACTTCACATACAACACCACTAACTGTCACCTCTTGAAGTTATCCAATGAGACAGACACTGTTGCATGTGTATCTGAGTGGAACAACCTGGAGTACAGGAAGGACATCACTGACTTTATCATCTGATGTGAACTCAACCACC